>NC_056741.1:1065600053-1065625053 GCF_019279795.1 Protopterus annectens | reverse complement strand
CTGGAGGTACAGGTTTCTATACACAAATATGCCATACCCTGGAGTAAACCACCCAGCATTAACAAACAAAGCTCCTTATTAGTAGATGTCATACATACCCCTGATGAATGTTATGCAGATAGATAATATGCCCTGTGAGTCACCTCTGTGTAACCGTTTCACAGGAGCAAGTAAAATCACATTACATGTGTCCCAAAGGGCAGGGTAGCATATGGCTAGGCTGCCCTAGGCCTAGGGCCAATAGCATAGTACCTACCTATGACACAATGCACACACACATGTACTCGGTGCAATACCAGCTATGTGACGTTGAATGAGTGTGACACTGATTGTGTGCAAGGTCTATAAAGGTGCGATAGCTTAGTGTGAGTTCGTGTCTGTCATGGTAGTTGGTGTCCTTGGTGTGAGGCCAGAGAAAGATGTGTCAATTATCGGGATGCAAACATAGTAGATTGGCATATGTTGTGCCGTACTTCCCTGTGTATGACTGCGGTGTCCCATCGTAGGCAGAAGCAATACATGTATACTCAGTAAGTGGTACTGCTGTTGAATCCAGCTCACATATGAACTGTTATACTACCTGATATTGTAGGCCTAAACACTACAGTATGGTGTATGTTCACATTCCCTGGTAACACTGTCTGGTGTGTTTCCTGTAGTCTGCACAGATTACATACCTCATGCATAGGTATCTGTAAGTAGGGGCACACAGTACTATAAAGTACACAGTTAATGCTCATCTGTGTTGTCATACATTTGTGTGTTGTATGTATGTGTAATGTGTGTGTAATGATGCCTGTACCATGACCGCAATCACATGTGTGTTACAGGGTATGTGTGTGTACCTGGCAGCTTGTATACTCTGTGACAGCAGTATGCTGGCTATAGTAACAACTGTGCACATATGTCAGGTAGGGGTATGGCATCAAAGACTAGGGTGGATTACTGTTGAAACTGTAAATGTGCATTGCATTCATTGCATGGGATGACAATATTCTTCATCCATTAGCTTGATACATACCCCCAGTGTGAGGTTGTGCATTGTATCCCACACACTGTGCCGAGTGTTTGTGTATACTAGTTTGTTGTATGGAGTGTGGCAGGCACTTCTCAGACAGTTGTGGGCTGAGCACTGATATGTGGTATCGAACATGTGTATCCCCTGATAGACAGACAGATGCTATATATGGCAGTTAAGTGATATCAGTACATTAGAATATTAAGTGTGCCACATGACTTGCTCACATATTTTTCTTTTCCTTCCAGGGTGATGGTGCATCAGCGAAACCCACCTTATACAGCAGCAGAGGATCAGGAGATCCACCAAAGCCTGGTGCAGAATTACTGTGTGCTGTTTTACAGGACCAACCAGAACCAGCATGAGAGGGCTGCACTGTGGCAAGATCTTGTCCGTCGGGTAAATGACATAGGCATGCATAACCGGACATATGAGCAGGTATGCCATCACTGCAGTGATTTAATTAGACATGTCCCGCAGCATGTGTCTGATATCCAGACAACAGCTTGTCACAGCTGGTGGGGTACCTATCCACCCCCCCTCACCAGTGTGGAGGAGCACCTCCTAAGTGTTGTGGCTCCAGGCCAACAACAGCAACATCCACATACATGTGTCATCCTGGAGGCCGGAGCCACCCAGCATGTTGAAATTGAGCGTGCAGGTAACATGCCATATCTGTAGTTGACTGTTCTCTGTACTGGTAGTTTATGCGTGTGTGAGATGTGTACTGTTTGTGTAGCTGTTAACCTGCCTATTCTTCTGCAAGATTGATATTCTGAGCAGAATCTGTACACCTGTGAAAGCCACATGTTGTACTACTGTACTTTATCATACTCACAGTATCAATGGCACAGTTGTGGCCACTGGCAATCACTCTCATATTTTTGCAGGTCTCTCTGGAGTGACAGCAAGGCAGCCAATCCATGCAAGTGAGTGTGTAATAACAATACTATTGCTAATGACATGTGCATGTCATATGGAGGTGTAGTCTGTGCACATGTAACACACCTACGCATAATGCATGCTGTGCATGTTTGCTGTGAGACTATGCATATCCCATTATTCTCAATAGCTGCCTCACTCACATGCAATACACAGAGCATGACACACATGTGTGGCAACACAGTACTGGACATTGTATAGGCATACCTGATACACATGTACACGACACACACATGTTTGGCATACACACTACATCTTAGCCTGCTACACATGTCCAATTATGACACCTGCTGTATGTCCAGCCTTCAGTATCCCACCTATCAACTATGCAGCACATATAATATACCTGAGGGGTAGAGGCCTATCATGTCTTTGTGCAACATTCTTGAACAAATAATACATTCATGTTAGGCAATGCTCACTATTGGCCACATTACAAACCCATGTAACAAGTGGCTGTGTAATTGTGGATGTAGTCATGTTACTGCACTTCAGGTACAGCATGCTAGCTGCCTGTCTGGCACACATTATTAGTGTTGACTGACCACAAGAAGCATGTTGATCATGGCTCACATTACTACACCACATCCAGTTCCGCTGACCACAAAAGTACACATAGCAGTCATTGCGTAGCACCGTCATGTGTTGTGTGTGTGTGCAAATATATGCACACACAGCTTGTAGCACTTGCACAACATTGTTATGTCCTTGTACACATTGTGTCCCAGGGTGGAGACAATCACTGAACAACTACACACAAGCATCGAGTGCACATATACTGTTATTAACAAGGGCTGTCTACACTTGCACTGCATGTTCCTGTGCAACACATAATCTGCATGCTGACATGTGTGCAGTGATGTTTTTCCTTGTGATACTGTCACCCACCCTAAAACAGTATTGTGTATGTGTTGGATTGCAGGTGTGTCTGTGTTTGTATCTGCTGTACTGAGGAGTGCGCCTGTGTGCTTGTGCACCTGTGTGCATGTGTGCATGTGCGCCTGTGCGCCTGTGTACTAATATTGTGCACACATTTGTAAACTATGTTTCCTATCTTCCTCTCACAGGTTCTGATGTTGCTCTGGTGGAGTGCAGCAGGAAACCTGAAGCTACTGCTGGGGATAGTGATTATGATGATACATGTGTAATGGCACAGGGAGGTGTGACAGGGTCTGTTGTTGGTCAGCCAATTGACACTACACAGCAGTCAACCCCATCAATGTGCACAGTCATCCCACCTATACATCCATTGTCACCAATGTCCTTTGCTGAGGGACAGCATACAGTGGGCATTGACCAGGGTAGTGTGGTATCATTGGCACATGCATCCCCTCACAGCAGCCATGGCCAGATTCCTGACATGGTACCACACAGGCAGATGTCCAGGGGTTCTCGTGGGAGCATCCGTGGTCATACTGCCCCTGTCAGATGTGCCCACAGAGGTCTTTCAACCTCAGCTATGTTGCGGGCTGTAATGCAGGCACAGGCACATATGGAATGGTACACCAGACAGGGACTGAGGGAGCTTAGAGCACATCGCACCACTATGAATGACACTATGCGTGACGTTGCGTCTGCCATCCGTAACATCAGCGAGGTCATTGATAGACGTTGGGGGGACACATTAGATCTTTTCCACAACTACATGTCCAGGAGCCAGGACAGTGCAGGACGGTTGAGGCATCGACGTGGACATATGCCAGCAACATTATCAGCTGGCAGTCGTCACGGACGACAACAAACCTGCAGCTGCTCCCATAGTGCCAGTACCAGCCCCAGCAATGCTGGGTCTGTGCTGTCATTAGACCATCCGAGAAGATCATGTGCACTTGGCTCTGGACAGTCCCAGCAGGGACATGTGTCCAGTCAACAACCCACTGCTTCTGATGACAGTACCCAGTCTGGCTTAGTACCTGATACTGTCCGTAGCACCCCTGCCAGGCACAGGTACCGTGTCCATGGCCAGAGACAGTGATCTGTATGACCTGGCAGGTACAGTATGTGGCTGTCCACAAATACCCGTATATGGCAGCCACATGGTGGAACTGTGTGCATGCATATACACACACACATAATGCTAACACCTAAGGCTAACACAAACACACACACACATTGCAGCAACATTGCCCCATGTTGTACTGTTGTCCCTCACTAACACACACACACACACACACACATACATGTCAATTGGATGTGCCAATGGCAGACTCTGGCAAACCAAGTACACACCCTGTGCATATGATGAAACTGTGCCACCTCATGCCATCTGTAACATTGATGCAGGAACAGGGTTGCATGGTGCTGATGCACAGGCTGACTACATAGCACTGTAGTAATATTATCATATTGTTAACAGTACAGTGTAATGATATTGTTGTGGGTATATTCGAGCATGCATGATGCATTACCTATATTTGTCATTGCAGTTTTGTATACACCAGTGTTAATTCCCAAAGTGTACTGTCTGCACATGTGCCACATGGCTGTTGTGTGTACCTGTGCCTACATGTGTTGGGGTGTGGACAGTACATGTGTGATGTTTGCAGCACTGAGTTGCAGGTGTACATTTGTGAACATGGTTAGCATGGCACATGACATGGTTTGACAGTATGCTGTGGGTGATATGGTTTCCAAATGCCAATGGTCTATATTCTGGTAGTATACACAGCTTACATAGCCTGACATTCAGTGGTCATGACATGGTGTCTCCTCAACTGATACGCAGATGTAGGAACCTGGTGTCAGTGATATCCCTGCAGTACTACACTATATTCTTACTGAGCCACACACATCCCTGGGAACAATACTCTTTGGCATGTAGCAGTCTCACGTACTTGCCAACACACTACAGATATGTCCATCCACGTCTGCAAATACATACAGTGGCCTACAATGCATTCTACACATGACACACCTAACCACCACAAGGGTATCATATGGACAGATACCTGCTTTCCAAGCCATGCTGTATTGCTGTAATGCAACTGTGGCATTGGCATCGGCATGTAGTTTACATAGTATTCCAACAGTACCATGTAGGTGGTAGCACCCTTCATGTAGAACGGGTAATGATGTGTACATGTGAACAAGTGTTATCTTGTCTTTCCTGTGATATTCACATTTCCAAAGGTATTCCGCAGTCCCTCGGTGTATCACCTAAGCAAGAAGGTGGCTGTGTGCCTATCGGCAACAGTTGCCATACGCCTACACTGGGTGCCCATCACTCACAGACTTTGCTGTGTTTTAACATGTCTGACATATACTCCAGACATGAACCCTCACCCACATTAATCTATCAAAGCTTTCATGGGTGTGTGTCACATAGTTGGCCTAGGACACAGATCACTGCAGTAGCCTGCATTGTCACCAACATACATGTATGGCCTAAGGTCTGGTAAGCTGCGGCACATGCTGGCAAAGGTAACAACTGTATTCATATGGGGCAGGCTTCACACATAGGAACTATTAAAGGTCACAGGTACATATCTGTATGTGGCACACACATACCTGATGTGTGCATTGAAATTACTGTTATAATAATATGTCATACAATAATAAAAGCAAAACACACACATGGCATTTGTAGGATTCAAACCCCTACCTATGTTATGATACTGGAGTGAGACGCATTAGCGCAGCGCGCTATTTGCATGACTGGATGATTTCCCTTCTCCTGCTGTATTTATAGGGTGCTGACATCATCAGTCTTTCCAAAGAGGAATGTACATCTTTTAGTGTGTTATCCCAGTCTTGAAAAAGGCCATTCCTTACACAGAGAATTGCATACACAGACAGTGTTTGCAGGATTCAAACCCTTACCTAATGATGTTATGATACTTGAGAGAGATGCATTAGCACAGCGCGCTATTCGCATTATTGAAATATTTCTTTTCTCCTGCTGTATTTATAGGGTGCTGACATCATCAGTCTTTCCAAAGAATAATGTACATCTTTAACTATCCCTCAGTATGGGGGTTAACAATATCTGCGCATTAACAGATGCCTAGTTCAGGGTCACATATGCACACTGGCACTGACAGGTTATGTTGTATAGCATGCTTTGTGACCACAGGACTTATAACACACAACACAAGTAGGGGGTGTATCCATATACATCACAGATACACACACCTCTGGGTTGGTACCACTGCACTAAGCATGACAGGCCATACATATACAACTACCATTTTGCAAAACTGCCTTTTGGTTTGGTGTGTAGTTCAGACCACCCCCCATACCCAGTAACCACACTTGGCTTTCCTGGGAACAGTGTAGGATATGCAGGTCTTCACACACACCATTATAGTGGTTGTCTTCAGGTACACAAATATTGACTGGGGATACTACTCAGGCCCTCAACAACATCACCCTACAGCCACTACAATTTGTGAATCCATGTGCTATGGCACAACCAGTCACCACACCCACAAGGGGGAATACATATTGGACCTGATCATCACCAACATGGGGACTCTATGTTCCACACCAGAGGTAGAACTATCATTGTTAAGATCAGACCATAAACAACTTTCCCTGGACATCCATATCCCGTCCCCACCCCCAGCCAAGGAAATCACTGTGAAGAATTTCTCAAAAGCAGACTTTGCACTTGTGAAGACTGGGGTGGAATACTTCAAAGGCCCCGTGCTGGAGGATAATACAGCCCAATCTGCAGAAACCTTTACAAACGCATTGTATGAGCACCTGCAGGTATGCATTGATCATGCTATCCCAAATAAAACCATAACTCCTCCAAAACAGGAGACCTGTCTGGTTGACCCCAGCCATATATAAGCTGTACAACAGAAGGAGGAAGCTACTACATAACAGAGCAATATCCCACAGACCTACATAGATCATAACCTCTCCTTTGCTAGTCACATTGACAGAGTCATTGCAAAGACCTTTATATAGCCCTCCTTATCACATGGGTGTTTGCATGTAGATCATGGGAGGTCATTGTGGCCCTCTACTAGTCACTCATCAGGCCCATGTTTGACTACAATGCCCCTTTTGGGGTGTACCTTACCCAACACCTGCGGCAACTACAGTGAACACAACAGTACCTCCCCAAGAGGATCATGGGCTACACACAGATGTCCTATGCAGCTCAACTAAAGTATCACCAGCTCTACTCAGTTTCTTAACACCTACTCAGAGGTGATCTATGGCTGACATATGCAGCCATTTCAAACCCAGAAGTAATGCACATGTTCCACCTCATAACATCCAAGACCCTTAGAGCTACACACTCCAGGGACTTAAACCTCAGCACAAAAATAAATAGGACATGCTGCAGGGACAGATTCATTACCCAGAGGCTCCCCTCACTCTGGAATTGAATCCCAATTAAAGTTAGACATAGCCCCTCACCAACCCTCTTCCAGCGAAATACAGCCGCATGGATGGGAAATTGCAATTTCACCCCTGGGATCTCCACTGTGTCCCTGCTTGACAGAGGCACAGCAAACTAGCCTTAAAGGGTGCCTTCTGTGACCTACTTTACAGAGGCACAGTAAGCTACTCTACTGGGGAGGTGGACACCAAATACACTCTGCCTAGGCTTAAGAATTCCCTAGGGCAGACAGCCTAGTATTGACCTCTGCACCTATGTTTATGTTCGGGATGCACAATATTTGCTGCTGCTACTGTTTGCAGGTCTTTATTGACATAGCTTTCCCAGTTTCTATGAACAACTTGTGTATCTGCATAACATGTTTGATCATGACAGGGTTCCAGTATATTAATGTATGTGTCTGTTGTCATTTAACTGTGTGCACAGGGCAGATTGCTGGATTGTGGGAGGTTCCTGGCTTAACACATACAGCTACCAGATATGTGTGACTGACCGCTGTACTCAGACATGGCCTAATTGTGTGAGCATGCCCAGTTCAGGCTTTCCATGGTTTGTTGCCTGACATATGTCTCATTTATCCAAGTGTGTGAGCATGCCCAGTGTGACCTTTCCATATGTTGTGATCTGGAGTCCACTACATTTCTGGTTGTGTGTGAACATGACCAATATTGACATTTATACTGTGTGTGTTGGAAGTCATGTTGTGTTCTTACTGCCAGACTCCTTTGTGTCATAACTCAACAGGGATTATGCTGTGCCTGCAGGGTTTCCATATGAGTTTGCAAAGACTTGGCAACATTCTCTCATACTGGATGAGCACTGCAATACTGTCATGGTGTAGTGGTTCAATACTTTCACTATGGTGCATAGTGTCATAGGTTTGAGTCCCATCACTGCTTTAAATATTCAGACTGGTTAAAGGCCAGCTGGGCAACTATGCACATGTTGCATTTTGTTCAGCTATAGCCTACTTAAACCAGGCTTGTCTGACATTGCTGTGTATTCACCAACTTGGGTGGACATTGCCAAACATTACTCCACATTGACCACAGTTGTACTATTTGTTGTGTGTGATTCTGTTCATAGATTCATACTAGGCTATCTGCCCTAGGACATTTATAATCCTAGCCAGAGTGTGTTTGGCTTTCAACACACATTTTAAGTGGAGTTTGCCATGACATTTTTCAAGTTTAGTATACTGTGCCTCTGTCTAACAGTGACATAGAAGTGATACCCAGGGTAAACCTACAATCTCCCATCCACTCATCAAGATTCCTCTTGAAGAGAGTCATTGAGGGACTCTGGCTAACCTGGAGTGGGGGTTTACTCAAGAGTGGGGGGAGCCTCTGGGTTATGAATCTGTCACTCCAGCATGTCCTATTTATTTCAGTCCTGAGGTTCAGGTCTCTTGAGCACATAGCTTGATGGGATTCTGAGTTTCCGAGGTGCAGCATGTCCATTGATTCCAGGTTGGATATGGCTTTATACATCAGACACAGATTGCCTCTGGGCAGGCAGTATGCCACTGAGTGGAGCTGCAGTTTCTTTAACCGGGCAGCGAATGGCATGTGTTTGAGCCCTTTGATCCTCCTGGTGAGGTACTTTTGTGGTCTTTCCAGCTGCTGCAGGTGTCTGATAAGGTACATCCCACAAGGGGCAGTGTACTCAATTATGGGCCTGATGAGGGATGAGTTAAGAGGCACAATGACCTCTCCTGATGTAGATGTGAATACCTTCATGATTAGGTGGGCTATATGAAATATTTTTCTAAACACTTTGGCCATGTGGTTATCGAATGAGAGATTGCTATCAGCTTGGGTCCCCAGGTCCCTTATCACTTCTTCCATACTTAATGGGTTACCGCCTATGTGGTAATTTGTGGGCACTTAGTTTTTGACAAATGGGAGGACTATACACTGTTTTGCATTTAGCTTGACGACATGGCTTTGGCACCAGTTGTCTGTTTCTATGAGGCCCTTTTGTAGGATGCTTGTGTCAGCTGGAGGGTCAATTATGGCGCCCAGTTTGAAGTCATCTGCAAACTTGTTCACCAACAGTCCTTCTGTGTTGGCCTGTACCTCTGAGAAAGATATACCAAACAAGGGAGGTCCCAGGACTGAGCCTTGTGGGATGCCACTTGTAGCTGGTTTGGGGTCTGACATGGCTCCAGCATTTCTGACCATGTGGGTTCTGTCCTTGAACCAGTTTGCAACCCATCTAGTGACATAGGGGTTTATATTGAAGCTGGTGATCTTATCTTTGATGACCAAGTGGAGTACTGTATGGAAGGCTTTTGCGAGGTCCAGGTAGGCTGTGTGGACCACCTTCCCCTCATCAATGGCCTTGGTGACTGTTTCAAATGACTCAACCAGGTTTAAGAGGCAGGATCTGCCCTTAACAAAGCCAAATTGGGTAGGATCCAGGGTCTGTAGGTCCCCAATATGTTTATTTCTGAGGTCCATGATGATCTTTCCATAGCTTTGCAGACCAAGCTAGTCAGGCTTCTGGGGCAATAGTTTGCAGTATCCATTGAGGCACCACCTTTGCGGAGAGGGACCACTGTTGCTGTGCACTGCTCTTTGGGTACATATCCTGTAGTAAGGCTGAGATTGAACAGTGGTTTTATGTTTGTGTTCAATTCTTCTTGGGGTTCATGTTGGGCACAGCCCAGGACACATTTGGTCCCATTGATGCTGTGTGTTTTGCTTTGGAGAGGCTGGCTATTACCTGAGCATCTGTGATGTCAGGGGGCCAGCACTCTGCTAGGATAGATATTTGCCCTTTTGGTGGGGAGGGGGGGAGAAGTTTGCACTGAACCTGTCAGCTCAGACGTTGGCAATGTCTGTGGGTTGGTGTATTGTTTGCCATTTTGGACTACTTCTGAGCATATCTGTGGATTCCCACACAGGTTCTTACCATAAGTAAAGAATGCCTTGTGATTATCCTTGGTGTCCTGTACAATTTTTTATCTCAAAGATGACCTTAGATGATCTTGTGCGTGGCCATAGTTTTTCAATAATACTGATCAGAGATGCCTTCCCTTTCTGGGATTTTGATCTATCATATAGTAGCTTTCTCCTTGTATTGTATGGTTTGTTTATGGCTGGGGTCCACCGGACAGGATGCCTGACTTTGGAGGATTGGGTCTTGGTTTTATATGGGATCGCATGATCCATGCATTCCTGAAGGTGTTCATAGAATGCGTTTATAAAGGGTTATGAGGTCTGGGCCATATTTTCCACAGGCACAGGGGCTGTGAAGGATTCCACCTCAGTTTTGAGGAGTGTGACATTTGCTTTAGTGAATAATTTTCACTGTGTTTTTCTGGCCATGGGCTGGGATGAGGATGTGAATATCCAGTGAGATTACTCTCTGGTCTGATTTTACCATTGAGGGATACACTTCTGGTCTTGGGCATAGAGTCCCCATGTTGGTGATGATCAGGTCCAGTATGTTTTCCCCTGTTGTGGGAGTGGTATCAAGTTCTTCCATAGCATTTTGGTTTATAAATTCTGGGAACCTTTGGGCTAGGGTGTTGGGGCTAGGGTAATGCTCCCAGTCTATGTTTGGGTAGTTGAAGTCGCCCAATATGATGGTGTTTGGGGAGACCTTCATATTCTCATGTGTTCTCCAGTCAGCCAAGTGTGGTTCTTGGGATTAGGAGGATGGTCTGTAGTAGGCTATGAACTGGAAGGCGGCTTTAGCCACTGTTAGTTACACATGGATAGTCTCCGATGCTTCATGCTGTGCCACCAACCTGGGGGTGTGGGTATCTTTGACAAATATTGATACTCACCCTCCTTTTGTAGTTTGTTCCATGTTTTGCAGCTGTAAAGCATGGTATGAGGTGTAACCTTTTAATGCTAGGGTGCTCTTGGGAGTCTTGAACCAGGTTTCTGTTACTGCACAGATATCAACATTCTCCATGCTGAGGAGAGTTTGGAGTGCATGCATCTTGCAGTTTAGACTTCTGGCATTGAGTAGCATTACTTATAATTTCTTATCCCTTGTGATACCTATGGAGATGGGTTTGTGTTTTGAGCCTTACCTAAAAAAGGCACTATGGGGGTGACAAGAGCCTTTGGCAATATCCAAAAGGCCACAGGTGATAGGTGAGATCCATCCCTAGTGAAGCATCATGTCTTGTTGAGCATGTCATCCCAGGCTGACAGGCATTGTATCCCCTTTCACTGACACCAATACTTAAGCCAATTGTTGTAATTGATCATCTTGTCTTCATATTGCGGTCTCATGTTTGGTGAGGGTAGGATGATACTCAAGGTCATCAAGTTTGCATGTACTACATGGTGGTAAATGCTGTTTAGCACTACCTTACATTGCTTAACACATGGCAATCATGCCTCAGGTGGTGCTGCAGGGCTTCCTATGTCAGATGCACATACTGCACTCCCTATACATGTTTGGAAACAGGTAGTGTCAAGTTAGGCATCCCTTTTACTATATGTGCGAGTCAGAGAGAGGTATCATTTCCAGGGTTCCTACTGAGCCAGTGTATGTGCTATGCGTTGCCTCTTTGCCAAGGCCAAGGCATACTGGGCATGCCTCCTTCTGCCTACTGGGGCAGGCTCAGGTTGTTCCTCCTCCGAGTCATGCTCTGCCCGTGCTGGCCTTGGCACTGGTGGGGGGCTGTTTGGCCCAGGCCTATACTGGTCCTGCTGCAGCTGTTTTTGCAGAATCATATTATGTAGCATAGCACATACCATGACAGTTTGGGTACATGTAGTTGGTGAGTATTGCAAGGCTCCACCAGATGTGTCAAGGCACCAGAACCGTGACTTGAGCAACCCAAACACACAATCGATTACATTCTGTGTTTGTGCGTGTGCCTCATTATGGCATTCCTGTTCAGGTGTGTGTGCGTTTCTGATGGGTGTCATCAGCCATGGCTCCAGTGCATAGCCAGCATCCCCCACTAAGTGACCATGTGGGATGTCCCCATTGGCAAATGTCTGGTACAGCTGCGTCAGATGCCAGATATGGGAATCATGGTAGCTTCCAGGGCAGCCAGCACACACATTCATTATTATGCCCTGGGCATCACACACAACCTGGCAGTTGATGGAGGGGAAGCCCTTGCGGTTAATGTAGGCCCTACCCCGCTCACCGGCTGGTGCTTTGATGCGTATATGCGTGCAGTCTATTGCACCCACTACCTCAGGGTATTTTGCTATTTGCTGGAAGAGACGCATATTGCTGGCCAATACCTCATGGGAATTGGGGAAATATACATGATAACTGACATGTGCTGATCCAGGAACTGGTGCAGTACCCTGGATGCTGATGCCTGTGATATCCCCATCATATCACCAGTTGGTCTCTGAAAGGTACCTGTTGCTAGTATTCTTAGGCCAACACATACCTTGGTTTCTACTGGGATGGGTTCCCCTCTGTTGGTTCTGTGTATAAGGTGTGGCCTGCACAACTCAACAATTTGCTGCAGGAGGTCTCTTTCCACTCTATAGCACTCCACTATCTCCAGCTCATGTAACCCCTGGTAGGTGACCCTGGGCCTGTACACTCTTCTCCGTCTCCTCACTGTGGGTAGTCCGGCAGTATTTGCATTGTCACCACCCTCAGCATGTTGCATATGTCGCCTTATAACAACAATGGCAGCCCCTTGAATTTTTTGTCTGAGTGTAGCTTTTTCAGTTTTCACTTCTAGTAGCTTACTCCAGTGTTGCAGTGTCTCTTGAGAGAAACAAACTGCACTGTTGTTTGTAGAGTTTTAAGTGCTGGGCTGGGCTAGTGTTCTGCCTGTGTAATTGCCTGATTCTGATTGTTTGCACCTGCTAGCTCTACTAGTATTCCCTGGTAGCTTCCTACTATTTATTGTGCTTCTTTTTTCCTTTCTGTTTCCTCGGGGGATCGACGCGCACACAAGTGGAAACACACTCACAGCAGCTCACACGCACGCACACATGCTTAGATGGACTAAAACTTGCTTATTCGGGTTATAACACATGCACACCAGCGCAAACACGCTTACAGGTCTTCCATCATCCTTATACATGCTTACTCCAGCTTAAACGCGTGCACTCACACTTCCACGCACGCACTCTGTCTTACTCGAGTTCACAGGCGCGCACACACGTGCATACCCGCTCAACAAGAAACTTTGGTGTTATCCAGGGAATACACCTTCCATTTCTTGGCTTTCCCTGGCCTACCTGTTGACACACCACTTTCCATGATGTCTAACTGACAGCTAACACATGCCACTGTGCTCCAATGAGCTTCACTACTTTCATACATACCCCCCTTGTGATGTCACCTATCTCCTACTCTGTTCCTCCCCATATCCTACGTCTACACTCCACTGACTGTGCTCATTTGCTATGTAAGAGTGTGATTAACTATCCTAACACTCATTTACATAGGATTGCCTACTAATGCTTAGTTAAATGTCTTAGACTGGGCTTCTCCCCTTAGCAACCCCTACTCGGTGGCCATGTTGTCTTCAGCCTGCTATTCCCTTACATTGTCATTTAACAATTTTCATAAATTCCACATTTTTAGCTTTTATTGTCTTATTTTATGATTTTTTATAGAGCACCCCATTTGCGTGGCGTTGTGCTACACTTAAACATCGGAAATCGCCGAAAAAAAAAAATCTTTTTATTTTAATTTTGCATCGGGGAAACTTTCCAATGGCCATATATTTGGCCATTGGCATGCTTTCTCAACCATATGCAACCTTTATTTGGAGCTGACAAGGCTCCATTGTGCTATTTGCTGAATGGTACTCAGTTGTCAACTGAGTACATTTCTGCAGCTAACACGTCTCCTACTCGGACAGGTTTGTGCTTCCTGGATCACAAATTTACCTCATTTGCATGCCTTTCGGCTGCAAGTGAGGTAATTTGCATATCCCAGCCCTGTCCGTGTAGGAGATGTTTTAGGAGCTCTCTTACACGCCCCTACAGGCTGTTCCTGGATCGCTCGTCGGACATGATGGCTGCATGGAGTCTTACTCTACTCGTAGACTCCGTGCAAGCCATCGTGAATCCAGGGGGATATCTTTCCAACTGAAACAATATGCACATATTAGCTGAAATGGTCTATTTCATCTTAATGATCAAAATCTTCAAATAACAATTGTTTTTGGTTTCTTTTGTCCCAGAAGTATTAACATACACTCCTTTATAGTTTTATTTTCTAAATAAAAGTTATACCAGCTAATACCAACTAAATTTGATCTATAGCATTTCTCTTTCTGTTACTACAGTTTGCAATTCATTATGAATATGTTGCAGGAACTGAAAGAAAATGTTCTTATGAAAGGTGTTGTCTGTTACAAAATCCTACATAGCTGGAGCTCCTTACCTAGAAGCCTTATACAGATGGTGTTATGAAATATTTGCATAAATGCTTGCCAGTGAGAGTGACAAGAGAGAAGAAACATTATATTTAGTGAGTGCCACACCTTACTTTCACCTTTATTTTTATAGTATGAACTGTACTTTGAGTGTTTATAATCAGTTTACAGCTTTTAATTCATAGGCTTAAAACAATAAAATCATTCTTAATGTCTTTCCATGCCTTCACTCAGATGGGAGGCTCCATTTATTCAAGGTGATATATACATAAATAAATAGATGAATGCTTGTTATCTTATGAAATATGACAGCAGTGAAAATCATCAGACATAAATAGTCACTGCTACTTTTTCCATTATTCATTGCTGAGTTTCTGTCCAAGATATGCAATACTGTTTTATCGTTCTCACATGCACTGCTAACAGTGGCATTGATTTATTTTTCACACATATACTATAGTATTGTACAGTGTATTGCAAATCGGGAGGAGGAACAAAATATTGTACTAAGTAAGAATGTCATTAATACACATTCCAGGTACAGACAAAGGCCTGCAAAACAATGTGGGCTAATCTACCATTTGTCACAGTTAGGGTGTTTTTTACATATCAGTAAAATAATGTTGTTTTTCTGTATAAGAAAAGAACTAAAATTACATGACAGTGTAATCTTTATTCATATAATCAAAATTACATTTAAGTAATTTCCAAAACACTGTTACATTCCTCTTTGTGCTACATACCTTCTCAGTATGTTTTGTTTAGTCATAAACTCAATACATTCCAGCAGGTACTGGCTATAACATATTTCTGCGTTTGTAAACTGGTTCTACTCTGAATTGTCAAGTTCCTGAAAGTCGACATTTCTAAAGAATGAAAAAAAAATTCCCAAAAAAGCAAGAAGACAACCCACTCAAACGTTTACATAACTACTCTACAGTCACACCAACTGGAAGAGAGGAGAAATCTCCTCAAAAAGTGAATCACTGTTGAATCATTGCTGGGGCAAAACTAGAAACCACACCAGCAATAATTTCATATGGCAAAAAAGCATTCAGACTTATGCCAATAGTCTTTTTTTTTTGTGAGATACTGAAACGTACAATTTCTCCTTGGGATTCTGAATGAAAGTAGGCTTAAGACAGTATCTACAAAATTCCTCAGGGATCTGTCATGAAATAGAACTTTAGAAAGTTAAGCAGTTTATTTTAAAAGAGGAAATACTTCATCTATGTGAACATGTAGTGATATAAAAGTGTGTACATGGTGTTTTTATATACTTATTTAGCTTTAGTTGATTCTAATGAGATGCTTCTTTTAAATCACATGCACTTCCTTAAATAAAACTGTTAATGATAGCAGATTTCATGTTGCATAATGCATTGTACCAGCCATTTTCACACACTCTATCATTCCATGAGCTACATTTCCTTAAGTTTTGTTTTTAATCATGCTTTTAGTAAATGTAACATCTTTAGTTTTTATTTCTAATATATGCTGATTAAAGCAGTTCAAGTAATATTATAGTCTTAGAGACTGAAAAAATACGTGCAATGTTAATGTTGTATTCCATATATTAGTTTTGCTTTTTCTGTAAATGATTCCTGTCAACATTTTATGACTGCTTGCATGAAAGTGTAACTGGTAGAAGTATAATACAGGAAAGGATAACCCCCCAGATTTACTATGCCCTGCATGGTGTGCATGAATAGTGCAGGAGCTCATGCAGGCAATATGTCTGCTGTGCGATCCAGGAACAGCCTGCAGGAGCGTTTCTCGAGAGCTCCTGCACTAATCATGCATGGACTAAGCCCTGGTATGCAAATCACCTCATTTGCAGAAGAAATCCATGCAAATGAGGTGATTTTGCAATCCAGGAAGCTTGCAATAGTCCGTGCAAGACTAGTGCTGTCTGCAGAAATGTACTCGGTTAGTAACCGAGTACATTTCTGCAAAATACGAAACGGAGCTATGACAGCTCCAAATAAAGGCTGCATATTATTAGGGAAGCATGCCAATGGCCAAGTATAAGGCCATTGGCACTGCAGACAATGAAAAAAATAAAAAAAAAAAACTTTTATTTTTGTTTTACCGATCTTGGCTGTTTAAGCATAGGGCAGCAGTGTGCAAACAGGATCGGAGGGAAAATAAGAAAATAAACCTAAAATAAGCATTCTAACTAAAATCAGTATTCTGCCATGCAAGGCAATGGCAGGCAGAATATAACCTGGCCAGTGAGTAATGGTTGCTAAGAGGGAAGCTCAGAATGAGACATGTAACTATGCATTAGCAGGCAATCCTATGCAAATGAGGGGAAGGAAAAGTGAATCCCAGTTTTCCCCAGCATGCGAGGCACGTCCCAACAGTGTAAGAGTAGGAATAGCTGGGTGCAAGCCTTGGAGGTAGGTGACATCATGGGGGGGTGTCAGGCATACTGTAAGCAGATTGGAGCCCTGTGGCTCGGGACTGCTCCTAGCTTAACACAGCTAAGCTAGGGGGTGTGTCTAAACCTGCCTAGCACTCTTTACAAAGTGTAACCAGGTGTGGGCTTTAAAGAAAAAAAAAGTAAACCAGGAAATAACAGCTCTGTGCACATTTGAGCACTCTCTTTGCACAGTGCGCCCCTGGCCTTAAACAGGAAGGCAATGGGAAGGGAAACAGCAGTAGGAAGGTAATCAAGGAGAACTAGCTTAGCTGGCAGGTGAAATGTATCAGAATCAGCCAATTGCACAGGCAGCACACCAGCCCAGCCAAGCACACCACTATAAACAATGCAAACACCTTTCCCCCTTGTTTTTTTCCCAAAAACTCTGCACCACCGGTGTATACAAATGGGGAAATTTTACAAAATGAAAACAAAACAAAAAATGTTAGGGGCTGCTTTTGCTATCATAAACCAGCATGTGCAACAGGCTGATGGTGGTGAGGCTGTGAATGCTGCCGAGCAACCCCCAGTGAGGAGACAGAAAAGAGTGTACAGACCCCGGGTAACCTACCAAGGGCTACATGAGCTGGAGATAGTGGAGTGCTATAGGGAGGACAGGGACCTCCTACAGCAAATTGTTGAGCTGTGCTGGCCACGACCCACACACATAACTAACAGAGGGGAACCCATCCCAGTGGATACCAAGGTATGTGTAGGCCTAAGAATATTAACTACAGGTACCTTCCAAAGGCCAACTGGGGATATGATGGGGATTTCACAGGCATCAGCATCCACGGTACTCCACCAGTTCCTGGATGCTATGTCAGCACATGTCGGTCAGCATTTATATATCCCCAACACCCGTAAGGAGTTGGCCAGCAATATGCATATATTCCACCAAATAGCAGAATAACCTGAGGTAGTGGGTGCAATAAACTGCACGCACATATGCATCAAAGCACCATCCGGTGAGCAGGGTAGGGTCTACATCAATCACAAGGGCTTCCCCTCCATCAACTGCCTGGTCATGTGTGATGCCCAGGGTATAATAATGAATGTGTGTGCTGGCTGCCCTGGAAGCTATCATGATTCCCACATCTGGCATCTGATGCAGCTGTACCAGACATTTGCAAATGGGGACATCCCACATGGTCACCTAATGGGGAATGCTGAATATGCACTGGAGCCGTTGCTGATGACACCCATCAAAAATGCACACACACCCAAACAAGAACTCCATAATGAGGCACACACACAAACAAGAATCATAATGAAGTGTGTGTTTGGGATGCTCAAGCCACAGTTCCGGTGCCTGGACACATCTGGTGGAGCCTTGCAGTACTCACCAACTGCATGTACCCAAATTGTCCTTGTACGTGCCATGCTACACAATATGATCCTGTGGAAACAGCTGCAACAGGAACAGCATGGGGTAGGGAAACACAGCCCCCCACCATTTCCAAGGCCTGCACAGGCACAGAGTGACTCGGAGGAGGAACATCCTGAGCCTGCCCCAGTAGGCAGAAGGAGGCATGCCCAGTATGCCCTGGCCTTGGCAAAGAGTCAATGCATAGCACATGCACTGACACAGTAGGGACCCAGGAAATGACACCTCTCTCTGACTCACACAAACAGTAAAAGGGATGCCAAACATGACACTACCTGTGCTCAACCATGTATAGGGAGTGTACTGTGTGCATCCAACATAAGCAGCTCTGCAGCACTACCCTCAATACTGGGACAGCCACAAGGTAAGTGATTCACACGTGCTAGTCAGGGGGGGGCACATACCCAATAACAATCACAGCCAGCAAGACAGGTGTAGACAAACACAAACAAATGCTGTACTGTGGCCTCTGGATGAGGCCTATGGGTAACCCCCCCAGGCCTACACAGACAGATTACAGCAGGCCAGGCAGTTGGATATCAGTTGTTAAGGCTAGGAAGTCAGAAACTAATACATAGGTAATTAAAAGCTAAGATCTGTAGTACACTGGTATGCCTCTACCCAGCACGATAGGTAAGACTACAGACTGAAATGGAGTACCCGACATACCAGTACAATCCTAGCAAATGTGTACAAGTGTCCGGTGTGGCCCCCCCCCATCCTATGTAGACTTATAGTAACAGTCAGGTGTGCCCCCCACTCCTGTTTAGAAATGTAGAAATAGTCAGGTGTGCCCTCCCCCCATCCAACATAGAAATATAGTAACAGTCGGGTGTGCCCCCCAAACCTGTGTAGAAATGTAGAAATAGTCAGGTATGCACCCCCCATCCTACATACAAATATCGTAACAGTCAGGTGTGGCCCCCCCAAACCTGTGTAAAAATGTAGAAACAGTCAGATGTCCTCTCCCCTGCTATGCAGAAATGTATCAACAGTCAATGCCAGCTGACCGATGGATAGCCTGCAAACACATCATGCTACCTGTCGGTATACAACACAAAGGTCAGCACCGCAGTACAAACTACCTAGACTTGAACACATGCAATACAGATAGTCATACTGGGCAGGCTCACACACTTAAAACATGAAGGCCATGTCTGCAAACACCAGTGGACCAGACATATCTGGCAGTTGCAGTTCTTAGTGCAGACACATGTCAGTATGCACCACTCCTGCCTTGCACACAGAGTGGATAGGAATAAAGACATATATGTAAGGGCAAGACACTATAATAAGCCAGAGGCAGATGGACATAGATATGTGGAAGAGGGTAACCGTGACAAGGAGCCATCCAGTCCTGTCCCACCCAGCACACAGTCAAAGGGCCCCAAACACATGAGGTGCAGATGTCACCCACTGCAGATAATAGCCACCAGTATCTGTCAGCATTACAGACTATGTGGTGCATGTGCCAGCTGTGTAACATGACTGTACAAGGAAGTAGTCATCTAGTAGCTGTATACACGTACCTGTGACATATGGCCCTGTGTGTGCCCGCATGTGACGTGTCAACCCCTAGATGAAAGGGTTCTGGCCCATGCACACACTGCTGTTCCCATAGCCCTACTATGACAAGCCTGCTGATGTTATTCAATGTGAAATACACCTTTGGGAGAGCTGCAGCCTAGTAATCTCTGTGGCATGTCCCAAAACTGCGTACTGCTGTAATATGATAAACTAGGGTAGGAGTAACCCCAGACTTGGCAACTGTGTGTGCATGTGTGTTTGTGTGCGTGTCTGACTCTGTAGAGAGCTATGTTTTTTAGGCTACTCACACTCCTTACAATTCACATACTCAACTTTGGCAATGCTGCTGATGTCACCCACCTAGAAATACACCTCTGGGAAGGCTGTAGTCCAGTAATCTCCATAGGGCATCATGTAACTGTGTACCGCTGTAGTGTGATAAAATAGTTAGGTAGGTGTTCTAACCCCAGACTTGGCAATTGTTTGTGTGTATCTGAATGAATAGAAAACAATGTTTTTTTAGGGTACTCACACTCCTTACAGTTCATATACTCAACTTTGGCAAGGCTGCTGGTGTCACCCACCTAGAAATACACCTCTGGAAAGGGTGTAGCCCAGTAATCTCTGTAGCGTATCTGGTCACTGCGTACTGCTGGAGTGTGATTTAGAACTGTGGTCACATTCCATCCCTATCCATGGCAGTTTTGGATGTTTTGTGTGTGTTCCAATGTCTGTGTACAGAGTAATGCATTATAGGCTAGTCATACACAGTACATTCCAAATGCCCTGCTTTGGTAATCCTGCTGATGTCATTCATTGTGAAATACACCTTCGGGGAAGGCATTTTCTAGTAATCCCCATAGTGTGTCCTATAACAGCTCCATTCTGTAGTGTGATGTAAACATCCGTACATACCCTTGTTGGTTGTGGATGTTTTGTGTGTGTCTCTCTGTCTGTGTAGGGAGCAATGCATTTTAGGCTACTCACTCACAGTACATTTGAAATGCCCTACTTCGGTAATCCTGCTGATGTCATCCATTGTGAAATACACGTTTGGGGAAGAAGTTCTCTAGTAATCTATGTGGTGTGTCCTATAACAGCTGCATGCTGTAGTGTGATATAGACCTCAGTCAGGAGGTCTATACCCACACGTTTGTTGTGGATGTTTTGTGTGTGTCTCACTGTCTATGTAGGGAGCAATGCATTTTAGACTGCTCATTCACAGTATATTTGAAATGCCCTACTTTGGTAATCCTGCTGATGTCATCCATTGTGAAATACACCTTTGGGGAATGAGTTTTCTAGTAATCCCTGTGGTGCGTCCTATAACAGCTCCATGATGTCATATGATATAGACCTCAGTCAGGGGTTCTATACCTACGCATGTTGGTTGTGGATGTTTTGTGTGTGTCTCACTGTATGTGTAGGGAGCAATGCATTTTAGGCTACTCACTTGCATACATTTGAAATGCCCTACTTTGGTAATCCTGCCGATGTAATTCATTGTGAAATACACCCTTGGGGGAAGAGTTCTTGCGTAATCCCTGTGGTGCGTCCTATAACAGCTCCACACTATACTGTAATATAGATCTGAGTCAGGGGTTCTATACCCAAACCATGTTGGTAGTGGGTGTTTTGTGTGTGTCTCACTGTCTGTGTAGGGAGCAATGCAGTTTAGGCTACTCACTCGCAGTACATTTGAAATGCTCTACTTTGGTAATCCTGCTAATGTCATCCATTGTGAAATACACCTTTGGGGAAAGAGTACTTGAGTAATGTCTGTGGTGCATACAATAACTGCGTAGTGCTGTAGTGTAATAAACTAATTAGGTAGGGATTCTACTCCCAGACATGGCAGATATGTGTGTGTGTTTTTAACTTGTGCCATGTGTAGAGGTGGGTGTGAGTATGTGCCCAATGTGGAGTGGGTTTTTGCATATTTCTTATATGGTGGCCATACTATATATCACAATGTCAACCATACTGGGATAACAGATGTAAAATAGCTGAGAGGCTGGGGTGCAAAGCCATACCCATACATGTGACATCAAGGCAAGGCAATCACAGTTAGCAACCCCAGTATTACCTAGAACACACTCTCAACCCATGTCTCATACACACACATGCCTAGACAACAGCCAATATGTGGGTAGTACACTGCATATTGGCCACCAATAGTGACTAAGGAGTGATAGCAGTGGGCTACAGAGGGCATGTCACCCTGCCCATCTGTCCAATATGCACGTACATGCAGACAGTGCACGTCTCCCATGTTCCCCAATGCACCACCTGTGGTGCCTTCACATGTGACCCACAATGGACATACCATACCTGACAACATGCCCTGTATGGACAGATGCCATTGACACCAGGGAATGCCATTAGCATGCTATCAATGTAGGTGCAGAGTAAACCTACTGCCCATTACCAGTTCCTTCCACAGGTAGGTATGACTGGCAGATCTGATGATAATCCATGTTCATAACATGGGCAAGACACCCCAGGTACAGTTCCACATGTCACTGTACATGCATGTGGGAGGTGTGCACATCCTAGACACCATCCATGTCATGAACTAAGGAAAACATACATGGCAGGTGATGCACAGCATTGGCCACACACAATAGTCACCCAGGTGACTGGGTGGGGGATACAGTACCCACCTGTGTGGGCAAATGCAGAAACTACAGCCCTGAGCCACAATGCAGACCATTGTCATGTGGCCTGATGCCAAGGTATACTCATCACCTACCCTTGTATAGCCTGCTGGCACAGTTGACCACCACACACCCATGCAGACATGCACCCATGCATGTCAGTACTGGCACCCAGTGTGTTTGTGTGTGTGTTTTATGGTGCGTATGGCCACATCCACAAACACTACAACCCCCATGTCTGACACCTTCTCATAATCTTTGCATTTATGACCTCCATATGACCTGTGTGGTGCATATGATACCTGCACAGTGATGTGTTGTGGCAATCCCACTACTGGTAAGTTGTACTTCTAGCCCTGCCAAGTGTGTCAATGTGTGTGTGTCCCTGTGAGAGTGTGGCTGTGTTGACACTGGCAGCTGTTCATGTGGACAGGCATGTGTACGTCACCTACTTTATATATACCGTATCCCTGTTGCAGATGTCACTCACCATCACATATATACCCTGAGTGCTCCACAACAGGTGGCGCATCCAATAATTACATCTATCTGTGAAAGCACCACATAATTGTTGAGGGTTTGATACTCTGTACTGGTAGGTGTGTAACACAAACATGCTTCAATTTTACTCTCCCACCCCTTCCTGACAGGTATTTGCCTCTGTCTGCCTCTCCCACCCCCTCTCTGGTGGATGTGGAGACCCACACCTGCTTTGCTTAGGCAGCAGCATGTGTATTTTAAGTGATGCTCATGATCAGCTGATGGCCTCTGCATGAATTGCAGCCCTCCCCTAGCTGATTGCATGTGGAACAGCTGTGGTAACATTCCCAAAGCCAATTGCATAGAAACACATTCCAATATCTAGGAACATCATTGTGGTGTTGGCCCTTTTCATTCATTGTGAGCAGGGACTAGATCTGTTGTTTGGCAAACAGCATCTCAGATGGATTGGAGATTTACCTCTAACAACATACACTGTGGAAAGAGGGCAACAAACAGGAGGGGTATGTGCCTGACCTGACTACAGACTGTAAATGCCACTATACTGCATTTGGTTTAATGTTGGTTTAACAGTGTTTGTCTGGATATGGCTGTCATACATGTCGCAATACCTGCCATGTCAGTTCCATGTTTATAAGGAATCCCCATCTGCAGGGTCATCTAAAGACTGGCCAGTGTTGTGCCTTTGGTTTCATGTGTTAGCCACGGATAATCTATCTGTGGACTGCAGAAGGTAGTGTGAGGATTGCAGTCTGTAGATGGTGAAGTCCGTGACAGTTGCTGACTTCATATCCCTCATAGGACATATGTTGTAACAAATCCTGTTACAACAGGAAATGTATGAGGGTATCACAGCAGCATGTCAATATTGGCCCTGTGTATGTGCTTCCAGCCACACCTCTGTCAACCTTTGTACATATGCAACGCATGAAGTGGTGCATATGTGCCATACACCATAATTAGTGTCATCATATCTGATGACAAGCCAGTGATATATCAGACTGCTAAACATGTTATGTACAGTAGGGGTTATATTTCATGACATAACCTGGACATTCTGTGGATGATTGTACAGTACTAAGGTCTGTGTACTTATGGTGAATGTCGGCAGTGTGTGTATTGTTAATATGTACTTTAGCCTGTATAGAGACTGTGGTAGATGTCATTGTTCTAACTCCCCTCCTACCTGGTGTTACATGCTGCCCCACTGCATGGTACTGTATTGGTGTACATGTTTGTACGGCCATACACACACATGTCCCATACCACAGCCAGCCATCCGACCAAACTGTGTAGCATCCCAGTATATGTAGGGTCATTCAGTGAGTGGCACATATGAGGATGGTGTAGAACAGATAGTCCATATACTGTAATATTATGCTAGCTTACCATATGAGGCTGTGGCTGTGTTCACATTGGTTGTGGTTATGCACTTTCACACAGGTGTATCTTACCCTGTGCTGTGACATGCCTGTGGAGCCTGCTATATATGCAGGTACATGTGCATTCCCCCATAGGGGATGTAGGCCAGTGTTGAGCCAGTCTGCCTGTAGCCTGCACAGTGCATTGTTACATGCCTAGCAGCTTAGTGTACTTACCCAGAAAGATGTCATGTGCAGATACTTGCCAGATGTACTGCTGCCATGCCTGCCTTAAAAGTCATGGATGTCAGACAGAGCAGTGGGATGCTGTACAGATGTATGTCAACATCTAGTGGGTAGTATGTGGCCATGGCACCCCGGTACCAGCAGTCATTATGTGTCAGGCCAGACAGGAGTGTGTGAATGCATAACCTCTGGTGGCAAATGTATATCAGTCGTTATGTGTTATACCCATCTACATGGCTGTCTA
>NC_056741.1:1065582553-1065595053 GCF_019279795.1 Protopterus annectens | reverse complement strand
ATATATACATAGATAATATATATATATATATATATATATATATATATATATATATATATATATATGTAAACATCCATATTTCCACATATATATAGCAATACATATACATATATATATATATATATATATATATATATATATATATATATATATATATGGTTTACCTTCCAAAGGGAGAAAATCATTTCTCTGAAAGCTGAAAGGTCAAAATTAAGTTTTCAAGACTGAAAAATCTTGGAATAAATGCACTGAATGTGCAATGAGCGAATGTCACTATGCATTCACTCATTGCAGCTTCGGCATTTTGGGTGCAGATTGCACTATAGTGGAATCGGGAAAAGGTCCCTTTCCTCACTGTAGTGTGATCTTGAATAATAAAGTAAGGGGGGTGTGGTGAGCACAGCACCCCACATGGGGGGGTGCATGGGGGGCTTGCTCCCCTGCATTATGATATGTATTCCAACTTGTAGTTCGAAAATCAGCTAACCTGCTTTTCGATTTGCTGACTTTCAAACTTCAGTGTGATTCAAAATGACAGATATGTCCTTTCGGTTTGCAGAAAGGGCTGTTTGGAGAAATGATTTTCTCCCTTTCAAGGGTAAACCCATACAAATCTATATAGGTATTTATGGACATATTTTTGTAGATGAAATTGGGAACATAACCAAAACATATATGTCCACATGCACCATTAATGGGTTTGAGAGACCCAAACAACATACATCTGGCATGAATAGGTATTCCCCCCACAGCCAAACATGTCTGGCCTGCAATACACTACTAATCTTAGCAGATCCCACAACCAGGGACCTTACACGACAAGGGCAGTACATGTTAACAGTACTCCATTCCACCTGCATGATGTCATGCTTGGGGGAACCCCCTGGGCAGGCTCAGTAAGTATCTGGGATCCCTCATACGATCCAACAGGCCTACACCTGACAATGGACTCACCACTGTTGCTGAGGACAACTACAAATCCACCATGTCAGCTGGGAACTACCACCAAGTAGCCTGATGAGCCTGATCTGCAGGAACATGGAACATAACACTGAACCCATGGCCAATGTCACTGGTAATCTTAAAACCATGGACCCCACCAATGTTGGACTTGTCAAAGGCAGAGAATGCCACCTGAACCTGGTATATCTCCTTGACGCAATCATGACAGGTGTAGATGAGGGTTAGGAGGTGCAAATAGCCTATGTAGATCATAGCAGGCTTTTGTACACCATCCCACATGTAGGAATGTGTGTAGATGTTAAAGGATCTATGTTTCCCTCAGGACTGCTTGGCAAATGCCAACATTCCTCAGGTGCCATCCCGTGGATATACAGTCCTTCACAGTTCGTAGATGTGTTAATGTCCTCCTCCACACTGTAAAGGTGTGCAGTAATACTGGGGTTGCTATAACTCACTGGGTGTGGCTGTTGTGGACACATCCATCATCATTGCAGTTACTGTTGCATCTATCCCCCCACATAGCTGTCTTTAATACTGTACAGTGTATGTTATCAGCTTGTTTAGTTGTTGTTTACACCATTCACAGTAGTAGAGTGCCGCACACCCTTCTAAGGATAGGACTATGCCACCAGCAGTGGCACACTCATGTTACTGAGGTGAGGTTCGCAGTAGAGTGGGGAAAGGGTCATATGCACTGCTGTTAGCATATTCAATGTCATTCAAATAGCAGACTGCATATATACCAATGTGTGGTTGTGCCTATCCTGTCTTGGTGGGATTACATGGGCAACAGATGTGTTACTTGCATGGGGGCATACCTCCATGTGTACAGTCTTGTATCTGTACTGCATCCAAACCAAAGGCTCTGTGTGTTGTACCCAGCCATGTCATGTGTACCACCCACTACAGTTACCAGTGTCTATTGTAGAAGGCCTGCTTACACCACTACACCCATCAGCCATGTTGCAAATGGACAACCACACCACAATCAGAATAGATAATGGTGAAAACAATACAACATTGTTAATTAAAGCTATAATGCATCATGGCGGAAGCAGCTACACCTTCCAGGATGTTAGCATTTCACTTTACTGCTGACAACATGCTACATAGCATTCCATTGCTACACTGTTGTACAGTCACCCTGTGCATCAGCACCATGTTAGCCTGTCCCTGCATCGATGTTACAGATGACAGGATGTGGCACAGGTATCATCATATGCACAGGGTGTGTTGGTTTGCCAGAGGCCTAGGCTGAGCCATACAATAGGCAACATGTGTTTGTGTGTGTGAGGGGGCTGTGTAGTGTTATGGGCCAATGGTGATGTCATGTGTGCAGGTATGTGGTTGCCCTAGGTTTGTTGTTTAGGTGTGTGCGTCTGCATGCACACAGTTCCATCATGTGGCTGCTCTATTCTGGGATTTGTGAGACAGCTGCAGACTGTACCTGGCAGGGTTTGCAGTTCACCATCTCTGGCCATGGACATGGGACCTGTGCCTGGCAGGGGTGCAACAGGCAATATCAGGTACAAAGCCAGATGGGGTAATGCCCCCTGAAGTTGACAAATGTCCACTGGATCCAGGTCCCTTCTCGGACTGGCCAGGGCCACGTGCACATGGTCTGCTATGATGGTCTGTGGACAGCAACCCCCCCCCCACAGTGCTGGGGCTGGTACTGCCACTATGAGAGTGGCTGTGACTGGTGGGACATCCATGGCAACCTACAGCTGCTGATGTTGCTGGCATATGTCCACGTGGCTGTCGCAACCATCCTGCCCTGTCGAATGGACATGACATTGTTGATGAGATCCAATGTCTCACCCCATCGTCTCTCCATGACCTTGGTGTAATTATGAATGTCACCTGTTAGGTCATAGATGCTGTCATTTACAAAGGTGTGATGAGCCCTCTGCACCCTTAGACCCTGTCTGGTGTACTGTTCCATTCATGCCTGTGCCTCCATGACAGCCTGGAACATGTGTGTGGTAGATATACATGCGGCATGTCTGCCAGGGGCATGATGACCAGCAGTGCTCCGATGAGCACCCCTGAACATCTTACTATGTGGTACCCCACCAGACATCTGGCTATGGCTGCTGTGTCCTGATACACATGCCATGGATACCACACTGTCCTGGCCAATGCCAGCCATAGACTGTCTCTCAGCTAAGGCCAATGGTGATGAGGTATGTAGAGGCAGAGTGACTGTGTGTGTGGATTGGGTGGATACTTGTGGAATGTCAATTACTGGCCCAGCGGCTGCCCCTGATGACCCTGCCTGGGCCTCAACACATCTATCCTCATGGTCACTGTCTGTATCAGTGGCATCAGATTCCCTGCGGGAGGAACCCAGCCCCACCTCCCCACCTGTGAGGGGAAAACAGGGAACAGACTGTAAGACCTGTACATCACCGCTAAACAGTACATACACGCGCACACACACACACACACACACACACACACACACACACACACACACACACACACACACACACACACACGTGCAGAAATGGCCACACACACAGACATACACACATGCAGTCGACATAAATAATTCATACACTCCACCAGACAGCACCTACAGACAACTCCAGCACCCCCCTAACACACACAATAGCAGGTGATGGTGCACTACATTATCACACACAGACCTGTAATTACACACATGTCAGCATGCAGGACATGTGGTGCTCAACAGCATGCATTGCAACTGTAGTCAATCCCCTTTACCAGCATTATACATGGCTGTGATGCATGGCTTCTGTTAGTAGGTGATGGCCCTACCCCTGGAACACACTGCACCCATGTCCACAGCATTGCTGTGCATCTGTTCATCACCCTGGCACATACTCTGCACCATACCTCACAGGTGTACACACCATTGCAGGATGTGTATCTGTATGTTAGTTATGTTTCATCTGCTGCTCACAGCCTCTGTGTGTTTCTGAATTATATGTGGACACATAGTTTGTGAATGCGTGATGTGTATTCACAGATGTCATCATCAGTGGTGCATGTATGAGTGATAGAATACCATTAGACCGACAGCAGACACAATGTACTGTACCTATGGTGAGTGTACAGACCATTATTGACATGGCACCCTCTTCCATGACATGCCATGGTGCAACACTATTGCATATGGCAACACTACACATACCTGATATGTGACACATGACTTAGGCAGTCAATTGCATTATGAGCCATATGTGTCAGTTGTGCAGATGCTGATTGGGATGCATACTGTTTGTGGGTGCATATGTGTGCACACACATATCACGGTGGTGTGTAGCAATAACTGCTATGTGTACTACTGTGGTCACAATACCTGGCAGGGGTATAGTAGCATGGGCCATCATCATGAGCCAGTAGGTGGTCAGTCAGGCCTGCAAATGTTCCCCAAACCTGCATGTTTGCATGCTAAACATGTGCACAGCCCTTGGAGGTCACAAAGTACCATCACTAGTGCCATGGGGTCAGGGTTATGTCTGCCACACTTCATGACTGTGTGCAGATACAGCCATTCTTAATGGGTTTGTCTCTCCCCTCCAGTGCACTGTTGTATTTCAGGATGACACACCCTCACCATCTCCTGCTACACTGCAAATGCTTGACATCTGTGGCCTACACATCTGTGTCATATTGCAGTATCCCAAACTAGGAACAGCATGAGTGCTGGCATATTCCCTGCCAATGCAGGGCAAACATGCAGGTGTACAGTGGCACCAGCATTGTACAGATGGGGATGTCATCCCTGGGTTGGGGTGAGGTGTGGATTGTGCAGCACATGTATCATAACTGCAATTTCCTGGACTTCCCCAACATGGTGCTGGTACATCAGAACACATTGCAACACATGGCTTTGGCAATGTCCCACCATTATGCAGATCATATCTGTAGTGATCCCTGGCTGATGTTGCCTGTGGTACACACAGTTTCATATGTGAGTACTAGTCTATTGGTCCTGGGGCCTACATAAGCCTAGCCACAGGGGTTCCCAGACATGCACCACACAATAATGTTATTCCCCTGTGCCCCTGTCAGACTGTGGCACAGATGTACTACCAAGGGTGAATTCCCCATTTCCCATCCAGTTGTCAAGTGTTTTTGTAAAGAGGGCCAATGAGTAGCATTGCCTGACATGAATGGGTAGTCTGTTCCAGAGTGTGGAAATTCCCCAGGACAGGGCCCTATCCCTCCAATATGTTCTGTTTAATGTGTTGATGAGGTTTAGGACCCTGGAGCATGTGTTTGCAGAGGGATTCGGATTTCTTTATGTGTAGCATGTTCGACTGTTCTGTGTATGACATAGCTGTGTATATTAGGCAGATGTCAGCTGTGCCTGGGCAATGTGCACTGGAATGTAGCCACAGTTGTCTGAGATGGTCTGTGTATTGCATGTGTTTGAGGCTGGTAATCCCATTAGTGAGGTGTGAGCTCTGTCAGTGAACATGTACAGTATGCATTATGGGTAGGTGTGTTAGATGTGTACATGGTCTACACCTTAGCTATGACATGCACAGTGTATTGCCAAGCATGACCTTAAACAATACTCACCAGCATCATGCCACTGCCTTGCTGGTATCCCAGAGGTACCTACATTGGGATGAGATAGAGTGGATGTCAGTGGCCACAGCTGTGGCATTGCTACAGGGTGGGTGCAATATTACAGTAAAAATACCGCTGAAGTCCACAGTACTACAGATTATGCACAACTGATTATCAGTACTACACAACAACAGACTCCACATCTCACATATGCATGAGCTACCTGTACAGATGCATACACAACAGTGGTCTACTAATATGCCCTGGAACCTTACCTGCATGCTCCATGCCTGGTGTGTGAGTAGCACCCACCTCCATGACTGTATATGTCTGTAGCTCTTGTGGGCAGGCATGTGCCACCAGGCTCATTTGCAGCTCCTCAACTCTGTTGAGAGGGGATGGATGTTATGCCCCCCTCTTGTGAGGTGGTCACCCCACATGGCAGTGGCATGGAGATGTACATGGCAGAGCAGGTCACTACAATGATGGTGGACCTGCTCATATGTATGGCTGAGCATGCTCACCTCATTTACCCTGTGGGCCACATCATTCCACATGGCGGTGCGCTCATGCTTATCATGGCTTTTCCTGGAGAACAGCAGCTAATAGTGCTGGATGAGGCTGTTCAGTATGATGTCATCCTCAGCAGCACTGTAGACTGGATTCCTTGTATGTGCCATTGTTCCTGAAAGACATAAAGATGGAAATATGTCTGAGTAACTCATATGGCATGGTTACCATAATACAATACACATATCAGTCTCCCACCACCATATCAGCTCCAACTTAATGTTCACACAATGCAAGTGGTATGGCTCCGGTTTATCTACCATTGGGACCTATATTGTATTGTACAACACTTTCTGCTATGTGTTTATAGACATGCTCCCTGTGGGGACACTAGAGTTGCTGGGCTGTTATGGAGTATTTCACCTGCATGCCATTGTCACTGCCACTATGTTTCCACATATGCATGTGGTATGCTTGCTATGTGATTGCTACATATCTGCCATTCTGTGTTATTGGGGATATCTATGCATGCTGTTGGACATGTTCTGGGATTGTGTTGACTATTATAACCCACAAATGTTTCATGACAGTGACACAACAGTATGTGTAGGGGATATTTGCTAGCAGGAACACCTCTCCCACCTAATGTGGACATGTTAACAGCCACATCACATCCACACCATGGAACCTCATTATCTACTGTTCCGGCACTACCTTCATGTGGAACCACATCAGGGGATGGTGCCCCCCCCCAAGGAACACACACAGACATATTTCTGTCACCCACAGTTAGGTCCAGGGCCTGGTGCATAGGGAGCTCCACAGAGACATGGAGTATGTGCTACATCACCTGGAGGCATGCAGTACACATACACAAGGCTTGACATGCATGTTCCTCCTGCTCAGCCCACAGCCCAGGCACCTTTATTACCATGTAGATGCTGTTGTGACTGTCCATAGGTGGGCACCTTGTTCCCTTTGTTCCCATATGAGGGCTCAATGGCCTCTACATTCCAACCAAAACTACCCATCCACAGTGTTTACCGATCACATGTGTCATATACCAGCTCTGTATGCTGTCTTGTTTGTCACCCAACCAAACCTACATACAATATGTGCCTACTACCCTTCACCAACATAGATATCCCACCTTTTCAAACAATTGCGATGTGTTCCCAAGATGGGTTACACACCACACTCCACACTCCATTTTGCAGCCATGTACTGGTATGTAGATATGTTGTGGATTGATGTGTGATGTTCTCTCACACATGACATGGCAGGGGACATGTATTGACACATATATATATATATATATATATATATATATATATATATATATATATATATATAAAATACCTATACATGTCAGTATTATGTATATGTGTGTATGTGTATGTATATATATATATATATATATATATATATATATATATATATATATATATATATATGCATATGTACATACATGTGTAGATATCATTTTGTGTTGTTTATATACCTATATATATATATATATATATATATATATGTATAACTGTCCGAGGTTCTGTAGACATACACAGCTGTGAATTTATATCACACATATATTTATCTGTAGGTGGGGTGCATACATATATCTGGTCTGCACTCTTTTAACTCTCTTTTTTTCACAGCTGAACTGTTCTGCCTTGCTGCAACATAGACAGGTGTCACATGTGAACACAGACTAACATATGATGACAGATTTTAGATAAGCATATTATACAGCTATCAGACAGGAACCAAAGTAAGACAAACTAGCGAAAAACAAAAAGACAGCTTGGAAACACCAAAGCAAATTCTCTCTCAGTTTAGTTCTCTTTCAGTTTAATGAAGCGCTTTTCATCTTGCACATGTGGCAAGACTTCATCAGAAACTGAACAAACTTCAACACAAACAATATATACGCACCCTTTTGGTCAAATGACACTTCTAATTAAAATCTTGTGCCTTAAAGACACATCCACATTATTGCTACTTAAAACATTTTGTAAAAACAAATATGACTGACAATTTTTTAGAACATCTCAACCCTTCCCTTCCTTCAGAATTTTTACCTGTAATGGTAATAGAAATATATATATAAACATACATGTACTAACAATACCATATCTCAAATTATTATGTTGACTCTCAAAATATAATATTACTTAGTTAACTAAGAAGTCAGAAACTTACATATCCGAGTCAAAAGAAGTCAGATATCACAAATATGAACACATTTTATAAAAATGCATACACACACTAACGTTTAAGATTTTTCAACTTCAGTATACTGTTTAAAGATATTGGGCCAAATTCAGGAAGCCTCTGTGTAAGAGTTATAACTCTTACACGGAGGCTGCAGTTAAACGGTGTGATGTCAGCATGTCATGCATATGCATGAGGTGCATGAGGCATTCTGAATCACACTGTAACTCTTATACGGTCTGTGTAAGACAGTAGGGGGCGTGTCCGTAGGCTACGCCCTGCAAGTGGACACGCCCCCGGAAGTCTAGAATGGCAGAAAGTAAACAGCCACGAGAGAGGCCATGGAAATGTGAATAAACATACTACACAACACATGCCCCCACAGACCAGCAATGTAAAATGTAAAAAGTGAACAGATGTTATAAAATGTAAAATGAAAACTTTTTTATTTTTTTTTTAAAACTCCGTAAATGTTTGCTAATGCATGTGCTTGTGTGCGCGGTTGTGCTACTAGTGCAACTGCAGTTAGCAATCAGTGGAAAAGGATATAAGAACTAAATATGCAAAGTAAGGCAAGAAGTAATAGCATAGCAGTAGAGTTTTCGGCTTAAGAGCAAGCAGGCAAGGTTCGAGCCCACACAACATCCTTTTTTTTTGTAAATAAGCACTAAAAAGGCCCCTGACAGTATTGTACAAATGTAAAAGTATTTCCTTTTGTAAAATGGAATGAAATGAAGCATATATTTTCAAGTAATACAATAATAAAAATATTTAGAAATGTACTGATAGCTAAGCTGCTGTCAAACAAGGTGAGACAGAGTGCCCGTAGCTGAGTAGTGTTTCAAAGGCTGCAAATTGCTTGCCCGTAGCTAAGCACCAGTTTAACAGGCTCAAACTGTGTGCAACTAGCTGTGTTTAGCTTAACATGTGTGTTAATAGCCAATTAAGGTTTAACCCAGCGCACACCGTTTGCGTGGAGGTGCGCGCCCACAAGCTAACCGCTGGGCAACGTTAAGCAAGCTGTATCAAAAGTGCCTTTACACAGACACACCCCTCATCCTGTCTAGACAGTCATAAAAACTAAAAATCAGTGGTCATATTCGAACCCAGGATACCATGCACTAGAGTCAAGGTACTAAATCACTAAACCATCACAGCAGTACTTAGAAATGCAGAAATAGCATATATATAGGATGTAATCCAAAATGGAGCATGATAAAGCAGTTTCTGTGAAGTTGATACAATTCCAAAATGGCCAATCATAGAAATGTGCAGGAAAATCGGCATATATAAGCCCCATAGGCGGGAATACACAGCATAAACGATTGTAGAAATGACCTGCAGGCAAAATGAGTGGAGTAGGGGAGGGACGTTGCTTTTGAGCACAGCGGTGGGGCATTGAGGAGTCCAGATACATGGTCTGGCTCCTAGTTCACCATCATGAAGCCCAACTCATGCGGGGCCAGGTCTCATGGGGAGCATACAGGGTGGAGGCATGGGACCAGTTGGCTCATGATCTCACTAGTGCTACTGGGATTCCACGTACTGGTGAGCAGGTCCGTCACCACCATGCGGACCTGAAGAGATGTAAAGAAGACCAGTTGACCCAATGGATCCAGGAGGCCCGGGATATGCCCAACGCCCCACTACTGAGTAAGTTACATTTTACTTATGTATGCAAGGAATTCAACTAGCTGATACCATGGAGATGTGTATTCCAATATTACTTGTTTTGTATTACAGCTGCAGGTGTCCGCTCTGCGAATCGCAGGGCACATGACCGCAGGCTGGTGCGGCTATGCCACCATGCAGGTTAGTAACCCCACCTAGTACTTGTAAATAAATATTACAGTGTAGCACGTAGCAAAACACTGCAGTGTATTGATTAAAAGTAATAGAATGTGCAAGCAACAAGTGAAAGTCTGCAGGTATGGCTGCAACAAGTTCATCAGTATGCAAGTGAAACTGGAAATATAATTGATAGAAATAAATAGTTCTGTAATACAGATGTCCCACCATTAATTAAATGTAGTATAACCTGCAGTAGTCTCAAGAGTACAGCTTCAGAAGCTGAGTTAATCACATGTGAGATATATCCCCTGTTGAAATGCTGAATCATGACAGAAGTGAGACTGCTGGAAAGTGTTTGAATCACCACAGGTCTAATATGTGAACAAAGCCTAGAAGTACCAACCTGAACTGTGAAATAGCAGGATGTGTGAGACTGACAGAAAGGGTCATGTATCAATAAATAAAGTAGTAATAACTCCTGAATATATAAGCCTCAGTGTGGTTCTACAGAACTAAATGCATGTGGGAATTAAAAGTTAACATCCCAAAATGATTTCAGTGTGTCTGAATCTTGAATGTTTAAGCCAAAATCTGTATATGGTGATCACAGTCAACAATTTTCAGATAGAATGAATGATTGTCTGACATACTAAACATCCATAGTTGTCCCCTGCCCTGTCATCAAAATGTAGCAGGATGATGTATCTGATCAAATTCAAAATAACTAGGATAGTGATGTATCTGTAACAGGTCTAGCATGACAGTCAATTAAAAATCATTTGAAAACTATCACCCACAAGTTAATTGTGTTTCTATTACAAATGTATATCAACGTATAATTTATGAATGTGTCAACATTTCTTTCTCCACCCCACCCTATAATTGCAAATTAAAAAACTCACTAAATATTGGTATGTGAACATTTCATTACCCATGGACATTTGTCCTGTTGTTTCAAAAATATATGCATGTCTGTTATTGCATGTGCCCTGTTCATACCTGCAAACCTGATGGCCTGTTGCCATTAATCAACCCTGCATGTTGTTTGATTGTGTATTTCTGTTTAAATAATGCATGTGATATTGATATGCCTGTTGTTCAACAGTGTTAATATCTGGGTGTTTGTTTAATGGGAATACCAATGCATGCTGTTACAACTAATTTGAATGGAATAATATGCTACTAACCCAAACTAACATAACATACTCACAAACCTAGAATGCTTGGGAAGATGGGTCCCAGCGGACCCACCTCTCCCACCTCATCTGGCGACTGCACTTGGCACTAGTGCCCAGGCTGGACCCTCCCCTGGTGGCTCTGTGCCACCTTCGGGTGGAAGCGCTGCAGGGGATGGGGCCTGTCCCCCTTCTGCAAGCGTGGCCGGAGGAGCCCGTCCACTCACCCTCCAAGGTGTCCGGTCTGTGGTGCGAAGGAAGATTCAAGACTCTGTTCTTGGGCCCCTACCCCAGCTTGAGGCCTGGGTGGCACAGCTTACGGGCATGCCCGTTGTCCCACCTGCACAGCCCCCAGCACAGCCCCATCCTGGGCTGTGAAGGAACAGTGGCAACTGCCTATGGGTGGGGATATCAGTTCCACTGTTGCCATCTGTGGGCTCATGTGCCCTGGATATCCCAACCTCCGTCCCCGTCAATTGTGTAACCCCCCACATGTGTCATACACCGCCCCTGTATGCGTCTTGTCTGTCTTGTCTGTTAACCTACCCAACCTATCTCCCCAGCTATACTGACTACCTTCACCTGACATACCACTCTCACCTGAAAAAAAAAAAAGGGCACTCTGTACCCACAAAAAAATTACGCCCCATACATAGCTATCCATGTTGCACACATGTCCGCTGGACATTGAAACTGTTAATTACAATTGGCTGCACAACAGGTATTAATGTTGTCCTGACACCTCTCTCAGGGGTGGAAGGTTTCAAATGTCACACCAAATTACATACAAATGCACAGCTGTTGCTGAGAAAGACATGGGCAGCTATGGGCCTCACCTACATCCCTCCTGCAAATCCCAAGCTTGTTTCCCTACTGTCTTACCCTCTTTGTGACCCCTGTTTCACCACTTTCCTGTCACCCCTTTTTCTTTTCTTTCACAGAAAATAGCGCAGGTGTGCGCGTGTGTTAGCGGAGCTCACCGCCAGTGCGCATGCGTGAGCTCCGCGCAAATGAGCGCAGACCTGGTTTTAAGTGCTTAAAAGTGCCTTTGGCACTTTTGATTGACAGGTCTTGTACTCATTTCGAAAGAAAAATAAATTCCCGCTGTCAGTCTCGAACCAAGGACCTTGGTAACACTAGTCTGTATGACCTACCACTAAGCCATGACTCTCATACAAGAACAGAGTGCTAAAATAAATATAACATGTAATAGTAGGAATCAATATAAAGGCAATATAGGATGTGTACTACCCAAAACATGTCAGGTAGATTTTTAATGCCCGAATTACTGGATTCCCATCT
>NC_056741.1:1065574842-1065582053 GCF_019279795.1 Protopterus annectens | reverse complement strand
GTTCCTTCCTCCTACAGTGGCACACCCTCTGCGATTGACATGTATTCCCTCTAGGCCACTCCTTGGTGTATTACCGCTGCGCTGTTTGGTGCAGCCTTACGCCGACGGGGTTTTGCGATTCAGTATTATCTGCCTCATTTGCATGGCATTGACTACTAATACATGGTTACGGGCGACACCGCCACTCCTTGGCAACCATTGGGCTGTGGTTGTGGCTTTCCATGCATACTATGGTGTATTGTGGCTGTGATGCTGATGTGTGTTATACTGCTCTTTTATGACATTGTCATATTACTTCATTGTTCCTCACCTTCGCGGACATGTCCTGGGGTTCTGCTGTGGTTTTGGCGTGCATAACATTTATGTCGTTATTTACATTTTCTGCATGTTTTCTTTTGACATTCTCGGTGTCTTTCCCCATTGCCATGTTGCACCAGTATGACACCTGACGTTGGCAGCCTTCCGTTACTCCTATGTCATGTTTGGATATATGTAAACCATTTTTTTTGGTTTACATTGCCGTGCTGTTATGCTACGCCTGCGCCACATCGTGAATCGCTACTTGCCTTCATTTGCATGGTGCAACACCGCACATGGGGTGTTTAACATACCTACGCCGGAGGCGGCGCAACTCAGGCGTACGCCGGTGGTGCACGTGGGATTGGATCGTACCTGAATCGCTCGGCGGCCATGTCTGGCATTGTGGCGCCTACGCCATGCGTGCGCCTGGCGCAAGGTTCATGAATCCCGGGGTAAGTCTTACAGAGCAAAGCAAATGCAAGTGCTGAATGGGTGTTTACAGGTCCAAGACAAGATACAAAATGCACAGAATTTCTCTCTCAGATAGTTATTAAATAATTAATACACATTACTGCTGGGTTAGCTAGATGACATCACTATTTGACACCTGCCTCTAGTTCCCAGGCTAAACAAATACCAACAGAATTTAACATGTCTCCATGAAAAATACTTATCTCTTTAAAGCTGACACTTATCTGTTAGAAGCTTGCCTGAAACTGGAAGTAGTAAAACAATTAACACTTTTACATTTTAAACGTAGTAATTATTTCTGTCTTAAGACAATAGAAATAAACTCTAGCTGTAGACATTCTGTCTTCTTGCTGAAAATGAAAGATAATACATTTGTAAACAATTTCAGCTTATTTTCTTGAGAGTTTGCAAGTTAACTTTGTATGTTCCAGCTTCTTACTATCAAAACATACATTTGCATAGGCATATAGTTTATACACATTTCTGCTTTTTTCCAGCAGGCTGCACTGTGGTTACATTCTTGAAGCTCAGTACAGAAGATACAGTTTTCTTACATTTGTAGAACAAGCATACAAATCATATTTCTATTCACAAATGACGTAAGATTATTTACAAAATTCCAGCTAGCTGGGCTGGCAGCATTCACAATCCCCCCTCCCACCACAAGAACTCAAGCTAGTTTTTCAAGTGACCCTTCAGAAACATTGCTTGAGAGGGTTAAGCTTATCTGGGAATACCTTACCCTATTTCCTGACTTGAGAGCCCATCTGTGTTGGCATTGCTAACCCCACTGCAGTGCTGCACTGTCATATCATATGCTTGCAACCCTAGGCTCCACCTTAGTAACTTGGCATTTTGCTGGCTGGCTCGATGTAGCCATGTTAAGGGATTGTGGTCTGTAACTACAGTGAATTTCCTTCCATACAGATAAGGCTGAAGTTTCTGCAGTGCCCACACTATGGCTAGACATTCTTTTTCTACAGCTTCATAGCATTCCTCCTTGGGTTGGAGCCTATGAATGAGATAAACCACTGGGTGCTCTTCTCCCTCTTAAGAAATATGGCTAAGTACAGCCCCCATCCCATGGTTTGAAGCATCCACTTGCACAAAGAATTATTTGCTGTAATTTGGACTGGCTAACACAGGGGTTCCTCCCAAAGCTCCTTTAAGCTTCTGGAATGCCTGCTCACATGCTGGGGTCCACACTACCTTATCTAGCCTGTTCTTCCTTGTCAGGTCTGTGAGGGGAGCAGCTATGGTACTATAACTGGGAACAAACTTCCTGTAGTACCCTGCTGTCCTAAAAATGCCCTCACCTGCTTTTTGGTAACAGGTGCAGGCCATGCCTGAATGGCTTCCACTTTGGCAGATTCTGGCCTGATCTTACAACTCCCCACTCTGTCCTAGGTAGGAGACCTCTGCCACTCCCACCTGACATTTACTGGGCTTAATGATCAACCCTGCCCTCTGTAGTGTGCCCAACACCTCCCTGACATGCTGAAGGTGCTCTTGCCAGGAATGTCTGTAGATGGTAATATCATCTATGTAAGCAATGGCAAAATCTCCTGCTCCTGCTAGGATATGATCTGCCAGCCTCTGGAAAGTCACTGGGGCATTTTTCATCCCAAAGGACATCTTTGTGAACTCATACAAGCTAAAAGGAGACATGAAGACTGACCTCTCTGTAGCACTGGGAGTCAAGGGCACTTGCCAGTACCCCTTGGAATGATTAATGGTGGTAAGATACTTAGCCTCACCCAGCTGCTCTAGGGCTTCATCTGTCCTAAGCATGGGGTAAGCATCTGACTCTGTGTGACTGTTTCATTTCCTATAGTCCACACAGAGCCTGCTGCTGCCATCTTTTTTTGGAACCAGCACCACTGGGGAGACCCAGAGACTGCTGGGCTCCTGATTTACCCCTAGTTCCGACATTTCCTGTATCTCCTCCCTCAGAGTCTGTTTGACTCTCTCAGGCACCCTATAAGGGGCCGGCCTGCTTAATAGGCCTTTGGGGTCCTGAATCCACATGGTGCTGCACCAGGTGGGTGCACCTTGGTTTCCCACTGAACATGCCCTCAAACTCCTGTAACACTGCTTGGATTTCTCAAGCCCGGGTAGGAGATAGCTGCTGGAAAACTGCTACCTCTTCCACTGAAGTGTCAGTCTGAGCCTAACCGAGGTGATCAGTCACCAGATCTCCCTCAGACTCCTTCTGCAATCCACTACAAATACTCAGCACAAGGGCCTCCCTATCATGGTAAGGTTTCATCATGTTAACATGGTACAATTTGTGCCCCTGCCTCCTGCCTCCTGCCTAGCAGTTCCACCATGTAGTTAACATCACTGACCTTCCTTACCACCTTGTAGGGTCCCTCCCAGGCTGCCAGCAGCTTGTTGTGTCTGACAGGAATGAGAGCATTTACCTGCTACCCTACAGCATACTCTCTAGCTTGAGCATTCCTGTCATACCAGACCTTTTTCTGCTGTTGGGCTTCTGCCAGGTTCTTCTGGGCCAAGCCCATGAGTTCCCTGAGCCTTGTCCTGAGGTTTAGGACATATGTCACAACAGACTCCTTGTGGGATTCACACTCATCCACCCACTCATCTTGAATTAAATCCAGAGGTCCCCTCACCCTGTGCCCATACAACTCAAAGGGTGAAAAACCTGTGGATTCTTGGGCACCTCTCTGTAAGCAAACAACAGGTGGGGCAAATATTTGGTGCAGTCCCTCTTAGACTGGTCTGCAAATGCCCGTAGCATGATTTTGAGTGTAGAGTTTAACCTCTCAACAAAACCATTAGTCTGGGGATGGTAGGGGGTGGTCTTTAGGTGCTTCACCCACATTACTTCCACAGACAAGCCAGCAGGTCTGACATGAAATTGGCACCTCCGTCAGTCAGTATTTCTTTTTGGACACCTACCCTGCTTAAAATCTCTAACAAAGCATTTGCCTCCTTTTCTGCCTCAGTGGAGAACAGAGCCACTGCTTCAGGGTAACTGGTAGCATAATTGACTACCACTAGGATATACTTTTTCCCTGTTTAACGTGGGGTACTCGGAGGCCCCACAATATCCATAGCTATCCTCTGAAATGGCTCCTCAATCACAGGCAAAGGGATCAAAGGAGCTTTCTCCTTGTCTCCTGCCTTGCCTACCTTTTGGTACTGCTCACAGGTCCTGCAGTACCCTGTTACATCTCTGGAAATCCCAGGTCAATAGAAGCTCTGCATAATACGTCTCTTTTTATGTTTTATGCCCATATGACCTGTAAAGGGAATATCATGGGCTATGGAGAGAAGTGCCAGATAGTAGGCTCTAGGCACTGCCAACTGCTGTATTCTCTCACCCTCTAGCCCTCCCTCAGGGGTCCACTCTCAATACATTAACCCTTTGTCCCAGTATACAGATCCCTCCTTCCCTTGAGGATCAGGTGCCTCACTAGCTACCTCTCTCAGGCCTTGTAATGTAGGGTCTGAGAGCTGAGCCTGTCTCAACTCTCTCTCTGTAATCCATCCCAGTTCCCCTTCCCCAGGAAGTCTGACATCCTCTGACAGCAGTGCCTTACTGTCAGCCTGGGTACTTCTACTCACCTCTGCCCTTCAGTCACTCTGTCCAAGGGAACATCAGTACCCACAAGCAGCTGTGGCTCAGCTTCAGTTTCACTGCTACAGGGTAGCTCCCTCCCTGAAGTAACCACCTCACCAGGCCTGGCTGCAAGTGTGCGGTCTGTATGGGTCTCCCCCAGGCTACCAGACACACATGCTTGTCTCCAAGCCTGACTGCATGTAACTGCATGAAGACATGGTACAGCATTATCAGAATCATTCCCTGTTAGGACACCTGCAGTGATATCCTCAAACCCACCTACTTGCTGGCTTTCTTTTCCACACTCCCAGTCAGTGTGAATCCTAGCCAAAGCTATTTGGAATGGGGTTCCTCATAAAGCCCTGAATGGAGTAGACTGCCCAGGCAAGTGGTGCTCCTCTGCAACCATTGTAGTCTTCACAATGGTTATGTCAGAGGCTGTGTCTGTCTTAGCAATGGTCTCTTTGCCATTCACTAAGATAGGATATAACCTCTAGTGGTAGTTTGATACCCTTGTTGTCTTGAGACAATGTACTGCTGGCATTTTGTTATTCCCACTTACTGGCTCTCCAACCCTTTGTTCCCCACCTTGCCTCTGTGGATATCTATATGCTACATGGCCCCACTGGTTGCATTTAAAACATTTAACCCTAGGTCCTGGACTTGTACCTGGACTAGTGGCTTCCCCTGCTACTGGCAGATTCTGTTGGGGCAGTCTGGGCTGCCCACCATGGGTTTCCTTAGACTCATGAGCAGCACACGGTGTCCTTTTCCTGGGCAGAGATGCCCTGCTTGCTAGGTGTAGGTCTCCCTTCTTCCCCAACTCATCTACAGTAGGGCATTTTCTGTCAGCTAACCAGATTCTCATGTCCTCAGACAAAGTGCTAGGGGCTTGTTCCATCACCAAAAGGTCTGACGGCCCTTCAAAAGTGGTGATCTGACATCCACTCACCCACCTATGAAAATAAATGCTTAGTTCAGCAACATATTTACACACACTTTCATCTGCCTTGCGTCTATGTTCACAAAACTTTTTCCTATAAGCTTCAGGTGTTAACTTAAAAAATTCTAGCAAACAGTTCTTTACAACATTATAATTTAGACAGTCATTATCAGACAGTTTAGAAAGAAGAGTTACAGCTTTACCATGGAGTAAGGGGGTCAGGAACCATACTCAGAGCCCTTGGTCAACATCATACTGTTTACATATCCTGTCAAACACATGAATGAAACTATCAAAATTATCCCCCTCTGAAAATTGTGGAAGAAATTTACTGATCTTTGTTGCTTCTGAGGTTTGGTTACTCCCTTCCCCATTACCTCCATGACTCTGGTGAAGAGTCAGCATCTCCTTTTCATGTTGTCTCTGTCTTTCCTTCTCCTCAGCTTCCAAGTGTAGCAGTTTCTCATTTTGTTGTCTTTAGATGCTTCAGTCTCTCTGCTGCCTCTATTTCCAAATGCTTGGCCTGTAGCTCAAGTCTCTTTAACTCCAGATGGATTTTTAAGTCCTCTGTGGAAAGGTTGAGCTGTACATTTTCTGAGAGTTGTACATCTACAAAGTTGGTCTGATCATCCTCCTGGTTGCTATTCTCTGATGCAGCTGTGACTAAAGCTGCAATCATGTCTGCCTTAGTCAGGTTGGCATGCACCAGTCCCTTAGCCTGGCACATCTCAGCCAAATGGCTCCTTCTCAGCTTGCCATACTTCTCTGCTGACATGCTTGCCTGCTCTCCCTGACTAACTAAGCTAACAAAAGAAATAAAACAATTGTGATATGAACTCTGAATGTTCAGTACATGACTGATTAAGAGTACAAGCACCTTCAGTGATTACTGTACCCAAGCTACAGGAATTCAATATCCATACCACTACAAGACAATTAATATGTGATGTGGCTATCCCACCACTGCCAAACAATTAATAGTTGATGTGGATATCCCACCACTGCCAAACAATGAATATGTGATACCTCTGCACTGGCCCAGTAATCAAGGAGCCTCAATCCTCACCACTAGTACCAGTGAGGGATGTGCACATTGAGTGGATGACAGGTACACACACAGTAAAGTACAATCTCTCTTAAGAGCATACAGAGATCACAGTCAGTCCCTGCTCAAGTAACTGACACACACACACACACACACACACACACACACACACACACACACACACACACACACACACACACACACACACACACACACACGCACTTTGAGATTTGATTTATATACAAATACACAAATACTCCTGGGGAAGGCTGGCACAGGTTCACTAGTCATGCCCTCTTCTGCCCAGACTATAAGGTATTAATCACTGCCACCAACCATTCTCTATCAGCTACTATAGGGCCCTTCCCAAAGGATGACGAATTCTACTGTGTAATGTTGCTGTTATGCAAATATTAAGTGTGACCAAACACTTAAGGGTATTTAAGAGTGGCCTGTACAGTGTTACCAAATACATATAAGTACTCTAAGAGGTTAAATATCTCTAAACAAGCCAGCCACAATTAAACGGTTTGAATGTATTTAATAATAAATAATAAAAGCACAAGATAACGCTCATTAACTGAACACAGTGACAGCAGAGTTCAGAAACCCAAGAAATATTTGAAAACAACATTGCAGGACAGTCTCACATAAATACAGAAAACATCTAAACTAATCTTACTGTATTCTTATGTATCTCTTAGGAGAAATTACTGTAATCTAAGTCTTACTTACAAAGCAAAGCAAATGCAAGTGCTGAATGGATGTCAGGAGGTCATTGTCCCACTGTACTCAGCCCTCATTAGAACCATTATAGAATACAATGCCCCGTTTGGTATGTACCTCTCAAGACATCTGCAACAACT
>NC_056741.1:1065547342-1065569842 GCF_019279795.1 Protopterus annectens | reverse complement strand
TGAGGTAGATACTCATAGTGTCTGATATTTAATATTTTAACTAAAAATAAGCTTGTTTCCTTAATGATTATGTACAGCACATAAGCTAACTAAAATGAGTTAGCAATTCTGAATATAGACCAAAATAATTAAAAAATTTTTTTTTTTCATTGGCCATAGGCCTCCCTGGACCTTTGAGCCTTGGGCAACTGCCCAAATTATCCCTCTTTTAATCTGCCACGGTCCTCATGTCATATAAAGAGTTAGATAAAGAGTTAGTGATGTTTGCTCCAGACATAATCTTATTGATTCATCCATTTTAATCTTTTAGATATTTAAAATGTCACTTTTTATCATTTTGTATTTCTTTGAATAATTAAATTTTACGTGCCTTTCACAGTATGATTTTTTTGTAAACCTTCACTGTGTATGTCCATAATTCAGAACAACTATGCAAGAGATGCAGCATTTAAATGGGGGGGGGGGTAAAATGAGTAAACATAATGAATCAGTCAAGGAGCAATTCATTGAATATTTCTCTCTAAATCGTTTGGTCATTGAAAACACACGTCAGTTAGTTATAACCTTCAGCCTCAGAGATGGTTAAGTGCTGCAGGAGATATTGCCCCTGGAGTGGGAAGAGTTTGAAGTTTTCACAATGAAGTCCCACTTTTAAAGCTCAGATGATTGATTAACTGGATTTGGTTAATCCCTCTTCAGCCAAATTCACTTCACACACCTGCAGTACAAATGTGCAGGTGTGGATGAAACAAAGCATTACATATGAACTACATGATATCAAAACTGTAAGTCTTAACTATTATTTTTCTCATAAATACAGCTTTATTATCTTTTAATTTTGCATAATGGCTATGGTTTGAGAACTCTGCAGCTGAAAATTATTATACCCAGGTTAATTTCTTCATTTGCCTGCAAAATGCTGCTCTTTCCTAGTTATACTTCTTATCTAGTATATCAAGATGTATTATATATATATATATATATATATATATATATATATATATATATATATATATATATATATCACTTTTATTGCTGATTATGAAATAGTTTGTGTGACTGTTTGCAAAAAGAGTTAGATTTAGGCTGAAGTCTAGGCCCTTTCCTCAATATTCACAACCATCTAAAACAGTCTGAAATTATGCACATATTCCGAGCAACTCAGAGTTGCAGATATCAGGAGGACAGGAGCATGCTAAACAGAACCAAACGTGATTAGGACTTCTGTAAAGAACCTTTATTTATAGTTTAATTTTAAAAGCAAAATTTAAATTCAAAGAAAATAACCACTGATGGTCCCTTTTCTGTCATTTTTTAAATTAGTTTAATGTGATTATACATTGCTCTTAAAGTCATATTGATATATTTCTTTCTAACCATTCTCTATGACATATTGCACACAATTTCTATAATTTGTAACATATATATATATATATATATATATACACACACACACACACACACACACACACACACACACACACACACACACACACACACACGAGTGCTAGTGACCTGGTCAAATGATCATTAGACTGACAGCTGCCTAGTCAACTGCATATGGTCAACTAGGCTACTGATCGACAGGTGTGCCAGACTGCATAAAATTTGCCCTTACCCCATGTTTGTGTGATCTTGGAGTTGGTATATATAATTAGCATGGGATGTGGGGGGTGCAGGGGTCTTGCCCCCTGCAAAAAGTGATGTTTTATTTTATTTTGTTAAAAGGGAAATATTGCATACACAGAGGCTTTTTCTTGGTACATGCATACTGGCAGGTTAATTTCAGCATTTTTGACATTTTGATGTCAGCAGTCTGCCAGCCGAAAATAGTCAATTTCACTTACTAGTGCTACACCTGTATATGAAGATTACCAACACATGGTGTACTTTAGACAATGCTTTACCCTTCTATACATTTTCATAAACTAGGTATGCCTCATTCTGACCTGTACAGATTGCTTACCATCAGAAGGCAGCAAATGTAACTGTTTTGGAAAGAATGCCAGAGACAAAAATCAACAGTATACCTCAAGCAAATTATAGTGTATGATATGTGATATCATACAATGATGTGAGTTACCAAAACAAGATGTGTTAATTGCAGCTCCTAAAAGCAGGCACACTATGATAGCAGTAATGCATAACTTACAGTTTTCCACTTTTTTTATGTGCTACCCCCAAGGACCTTGCCCAATGGCTCCTCTACTTTCACTCAATAGATCCTTCCATTCCAGTGGAATGAGAGTTGGATGAGGGGTATTTCCAGGGAGACAGGATAGACCACTGCCAGCACCAGCTAGATGGCCTTCTCCCTACCATCTGCCTCTCACCAGAGAATGGAGGGCTCACAGAGATTCCCAGGCAGAAATAAAAAGGATGTAGGACTTGGTACTAATCCAGGAATTCCTGGCTCTCAGTGAATTTGAAAAATACTTCTTTCATATTCAACTCACATATTCTAAATTTAGCAACTCTTGACATTAAAATGACTCTAGTTTTGGCTGTTCAAGTTATTTCAGAACTTTAGGCTGAAGTATCTGTACAGGAGTTTCATGTTTCTTGCTTTTTTCCATGTTATATTTTGCTTCCTCTATGAATTTGTGACCCTAACATATACCATTATCATATACTCTCTGCTGTCTCATTTTTGTAATGCATTGCTATTTCATAGAAGGAATAGCTCCTCATTTAGCTTAGGAATTTATTTTATTTATTTATTTTATTTGCAGTTTGTTAACTGGAAAAGTCCATTGGGCCAAAATGATCCTGTTTTCAATAGAGGCCCGGGGAGAAAAGCTCAATATACAATTATTACAAGGCTAATATCAACAAAGTTAAGTACAATACAGTTTTCAAAATTTCTAAAAAAACAGTAATATAGAAGACAGAAAATAACATTTGAGCATGGTGTTGTAACAAAGCATTGAATGAAATTAAAACAAGTATTTTGTAGTACATAAATATAAAATGGAGTGCAGGCACTTATGCACTTTAAGTTCTTTAAGATTCCTCTTCTTCTTTAAGATTCCTTTAATTTTCTCAATCAATTCATTATTCAGAGCTGAAACCATCTGTTCATAGAAAATTGTGCCAACCAAATGAAACCAAACACACACATATATATATATATATATATGTATGTGTGTGTGTGTGTGTGTGTGTGTGTGTGCGTGTGTGTGTGTGTGTGTGTGTGTGTATATATATATATATATATATATATATATATATATATATATATATATACATACACAGTTTACTATCGTTTGTGCGAATGACAGTCTGTTGGCAGTACTGCTGCCGTAAATCAGAATGTCGTGCACAAAATTCAAATGAATGGGATAGTCGAATACATTTATGCGAATGCAGTAGGACATTCGCATAAGTGTATTCGACTATCTGCACAGAGATCGTGGTACAGTGGGGACTGGAAATTCATCCATATCCCCACTGTAGTGTGATCTCGGAGTTGGAATATATTAGTAGCAGGGGGTGTGGGGGCTGCAGCCCCACCATTGGGAAACGTGATATGTCGTATAGGAGTCTGATTTACATCATCTCCTATACGGCTATCACATGATGGTTTTGGTAACAATGTCAACTCAAATGTGTCAATCATTTGGATCGACATAGTGTCCATCCAAAATGTTTGTGTGCGGTTTTACTTTTCGTTGTTTCGAATGGCAAATGCTGTGCCGTTCAAACAAATGATAGTAAACCTATATATATACATATATATATATATATATATATATATATATATATATATATATATATATATATATATGTGTGTGTGTGTGTGTGTGTGTGTGTGTGTGTGTGTATATATATATATATATATATATATATATATATATATATATATATATATATATAGGGTCTATGTTAAATCATTGAATGCTTAAAAAAGCGAATGATTTATTGACCCCATGTAAGCAAAAGTTTACAATCTTGAATGCTTAGAACAGTGATTTTTTTCCAAGGGAAAAAAATCGCTGTTCCACAAAAAAAAAAAAAAAAAAAAAAAAAATTTGTGCTCCCTACACCCCCCCCTACTTAAATATACCAACTCCGAGATCGAACTACAGTGACGAAAATGACAAAATAGTGAAACGGCCAAGCAATTTCTTTCCCAGGGAAAGAATTCACTTATATGCCGTTTCACTATTTTGCCTTTTCGTGCTTTCAAGTTCATTCAAGACGCATTCGAAAGAATGCGTCTTTGATCATTTAATAAAATCCAAAAGTAAGGCAAGTACTACTACGCTGTGTATGAAGCAACTTCACTTTATTAAAACAATAAAAGCAGAATTTATTTTTATTTATTTTTATTTTACATTTGTTGACCGGGCTAGTCCAACTGGATACATGTCCATTTTCAGTAGAGGCCCGGGGAGATAAGCTCCATTAAGCTAATAAAAATACATGGATGATTAGCATCAATAACATGACTACAAGTTTAGAAAACAGTACACTACTACTAGATACATATTTACAGAGGAGAGAGTTTGAGATTCATTACGTTGAAGGCTAACATTTTAAACTCATTATAAGCTTTTTTAGAATTCTACACTTGAAGGGAAAAAAGTGTCTAATATATACATAAAGGAAACTTGTGCTCACAGTAGAATGTTTGTTCTACAGTTAGGACTCAGAGGTAGATTTTAGAAAGACTAGGCAAGAGTCAGAAATTAGGGAAGCTTAATAATCCTGCTATATGAGATTTGGGAGTACGGTTTAGGGAGCTGCAACAAGAGAGAGAGGTGAGGAGGTGGAGTGAAAGGAGAGTGTTAGTCTGGGTTAGTACAAGGGCATAGCCATTGTGTTTTAAGGAATATTTTTAGTTGTTTTTTGAAAAGTGGTAATGTGGGAAGTGATGATAGATTGCTGGGAAGCCTGTTCCAGGTTTTCCCCACGGTGTTAGAAAAAAGAGAATCGCCTGTGTTGTGGGACTTATGGATGGTTACTAGTAATTTACCTGCTGAGCGAAGGGTTGTAAGATTTTTTGTAGGGAGTGACAAGGCTTGAGAGTATTGGAGTATTACTGGGATGATACAGAATCTTATGGGTGATAGTAAGTTGCTGAAACTGAAGCTGGTTTTGCAGTTCCAGCCATCTTAGCTGTTCGAGATTTTGACAATGATGGGTTCTAAATGGGGAGCCAGTGGCAAATCTGGCAATGTTGTTATAGGGGGTTACCAGTTTGTTAATGTTGCTTTTGGATAGATTAGTATAGATGGGGGAGGCATAGAGGAGGGCGGAAATCAAATGGGTGTGGGCAATAGTAGTTCTGGCTACAGGGATAAGGAAAGGTTTTATCCTATAAAGGGAACCTAGTTTTCTATTTACTGATTTAATGGTTGAGTTAATGTGTGAGTCAAAGTTAAAGTTGTGGTCAATTGTTACGCCTAAGAGTTTGGTGGTTGGGTCAGGTGATATGACAGTGCCATTATTTGTGAGATCTAGTGGGGTGGACTTTAATGATGGAGTAAACAGCAAACAGTTTAGTTTTTTGGGGGTTTAGGAGAGGCATCATTGAAGGAACCAGTTTTCTACTAAGATAAATACTTTTTGGGTGATGGATTGGAGTTCAGCTGAAGAAGAGGCAGCACAAATTAATGTGGGGTCATGTGCATATTGTTTGCAGGTAGCTTGAGGAAGATTTATATTTCGATCATTAATGAATATAGAGAACAGGAGAGGTCCCAAGATAGAGCCTTGTGGGACTCCAAGGGTAATAGGGAGATGTGTGGATAAGTTATTGTCCCAAAGGACTGCTTGTTGTCTATTTTCTAAGTATGACTTAAACCATTGTAATGCCTGTGTGTCTAGTGAGAGTGATTTGAGTATGTTTATAAGTAACTGATGGTTAACCATATTGAAGGCTTTAGAGAGGTCAATAAAGAGTGCAGAGGAAAGCATGTTGTTATTATGATTTTTGTTAATGCAGTCTGAAAAGGATAAGAGGGCAGTGGTAGTACTATGAAATTGCCTAAAGCCATGCTGACAGTCAGCTAGTAGGTTATTTTGGAGAATGAGATCAAGTAGTTGCTGGTGGATGCATTTTTCCATGATTTTGGCTAAAGGAGAGAGTAAGGCTATGGAGTGAAAGTTTGAGATTTTGGTTGAGTTACCACCCTTTTGTAGAGGGATTATGTGGGAGATTTTCCATAGAGATGGGATGGAACCTTCGGTAATGGTTCTATTTATTAGGATGGAAATAGGATAGGCCAGTACTTTTGCTGCAATTTGCAGGTATTCAGCTGGTAGCAGAACAGCTGAGGGTGTACAAGGTTTAAGATTTTGAAGTAGGGTATATATTAGGGATGTTGGAACAGATTGTAAGTGAAAGGTAGGAGGTAAGCTAGTTAAGGAGGCAGGCAGACTTGTGCTAACAGGTGGTAAGGAGTTTGCTAGAGATTGGACGGTTTCAGTAAAAAAGGTATTGAAAGCATCAGCAATCTGCTTGGGAGTGTTAAGGGAGAAGCCTGCTGGGGTTGGTGTCTTGGAGTGCCCTGGGTGTAGATGTTTATTAATACCTGACCAGAAACTTTGTGGTTTTTGTTGATGCTTTTGCTGGCATTCAAAGTAAAAGTTTTTTTTGTCAAGAAGTATTGATTTTTTAGTGGCATTTCTCAGCTGTTTTAAGTTTGGATGATCAGTTGGGTTTTCAGTAGTCCTCCATTTGGATCAGATTTTGTTTCTCAATAAGATTTTATGCCTAGTCTCTTTTGTAAGCCATGGAGCAGCTTTATTCCTAGTTCTAATAGAATGAGTGTGGGCATGGTATTCCAGGATTTGTAAGAATTTAGAGTTACAATATGATACTGCTTCCTCAAGAGGGAGGTGTTTTAGGGGTGACCGGTCACAAGCCGCAAGCTCTGCTTGGAAGTTTACTGGGATGAATTTTTTTCTGTTTCAGGTAGTTCTGAATATGGTTTGGTTGGGAATAAAGGTCTTTTGTCTAATTATGTAAGTAAGTGAGTGGTCACTAATGTCATCTGGAAGGGTACCTGCATCATATGAGAGGGGATGACTATTTACTAATATCCAGTCTAGGGTGCTTTCTTTGTTACTGGGTTTATGGATTCTGGTGGGGCTGGTGATTGGGAGAAGCCATAAAGGTTTATATGGGTAGCAGGTTTGTCAGAAGTACAGCTATTCCAATCTATATTCAAATCACCAAGTATGATGGTTTCTTGAGGGAAGGATGTAGAAAGTCAAATGACAATACTTTCAAGGGTGTTGATGTTGTTGACTGGAGGTAAGTAGGAGCATATTATGTATATGGATTTGCTGGCATTGATCTGATGCTTAGAAATAAGGACTTCTGCATTGCTATCTAAAGGTAGTTGAACATTTAGTGAAGTAACTTGTAGCTCTGATTTGTACATAATTGCTACCCCTCCACCCTTTTTGGTTATACGGTCTAATCTCAAAATAGTATAACCAGGTGGGATGATTTCATTGTCCTGGGCCACTGGTTTGAGCCATGTTTCTGTTAAACATAGTATGTCAAATGAATGTATGTCTAACAGGGCATGTAGCTGACTAACTTTATTGTTTAAGCTGCTTGTGTTGAGATGTACTATAAGGAGAGAATTAGGGGTTCTAAAGGGGGTGTATGGAGTGGAGGGATGTGATAGCTGGGGGGTTGTTGGGACCTTGTTGTTTGGGCCTGGCTTTGGGATGAATGTCACCATGTAGTAGAAGGTGTAGTTGAAGACTGTGTGTGAGTTTTAGTAGTTTACAGAAAATATTTTGTGACTTCCTGGCTTGGAGATAAGTAGTGTGGGCTACCCTATGATACTTTGGTAAAAGATAGGTTGATGAGGATGTTATGTTAGTATGGCTTTGGGAGGCTAGCTGAGTTAGTAGAGATGTCTGTTTTAAGGGATGGTGAGATCCAGCATAATGTAGGTGTTCATAGAAGGTAAGGATGTAGGGTATAGATAGAATGGGTATTGCTGCTAGTAAGAGTAGCAGTTTTACATGTTTTAGTATATAATGTAGAGACATAGTGAGGGAAAAGATGAGATATATTTAGGAGATATAAGTTGTTAGAGAGCTAGGACTGGGATAGTGTTATAATGGTAGTACTAATGAGTAGGAGTTTGAAAGTAGGTGTGTAAGTATTTAATGTGTAATGAGTAACAGTATGCTATTGGATGACTTGTGAAGGGGTGTGGTCTGAGAAGTATAAAGGTAGGTGCACTGGGGGTGGTTGGGAATTGGGGGTAGAGTAGGGGAGCAGAGTGGGCCCGCAGGGCAAACCGAGCTGGTTTGAACAGGTAAAGGAAGAAATTACAGAGACAGTGAGCAGCAGACTCCTGAGGAGCCCTTGATATTTACAGGTGAATGGGGTGTGATAGCTCAGCTGTTTGGTTACTAAGGGATAGTAGAGAGGAATAAGAGGAAATTAGAAAAGTAGAGAGGGAAATTTTAGGAGCAGTCTAGTACAGCAAGGTAATTGAAAGCTAGTCTGGAATCCAATACAGGAGAGTAGGGATAAGGGATGAATACACAGGCCTAGATTAGAGTGCCACCTAGTGGGCAATAGGTACGATACAGCAAAAGCCCAGTGAAGTAGAGATAGCTAGAAAAGATGGCTCAAGTAATAGATCCTAAGGAGAGAAGAATAGTTACTTTTGGGGTAGAGAGGGTTATGGCTGCTGGATACCTGGCTCAGTAGCGTGATTACATACACCACTAGATTATAGAGAACAGTTCAGCTTAACAGTAGGTCTAGGGAAAAATGCACTTCCTTATTTCCTTTGGTAACTGGGAATTTGAAATAGAATGGCAGGTTTCTGTGGACTGAAGATGAGATGGCTGAAATTAAGAGTAAGGGGTCCTTATTGACCAGGCAGGAAGGTTCCCAAGTCTTAATGCAGGAATGGAGGTTGAAAGCTAAGTAGGTTAGAGAGAGATAAAGAACAATTTCAATGGTAAGACAACAGTAATGCAAGGTTTGCACATTAACAATTTTGATGAGACACAGTTATTTCATTGATAAAAAGTATCTAGAGCACATACATATTCTGAGTAAGCTAACAGGTTTCACCAGAAATGCTTCTGCAGGTAGGCTAGTTTTTAAACCAATCATGCTTTGCCAAAAATAGGAGAAAAACACAATACCCAGTGTTTTGACCAAAAAACAGCTGAGTAATATCTAAAATAACATCAAATTACAGCTCAGTCCCCAATAACACAAGTGAATAACTACAGAACAACTCTGGGACACTAATATGAATGCATGAATAACTAAAAAAAACATTTAAAATATCTGAAAAAGAACCATAAATGCAGCTATGTCCCAGTGAACACTTAGTCAGGAATGGATAAGACAATAAGTCAGTATTATTAAACAGAGAGCGAGGTAGCAATAGTGAATAAACCAAGCCCAATTACTCATAACATACATGGCAACATTGTAAAACAATCAGACATGATGTCGGCAAAAATGATAAGCAAGGTGCAAGTAATGGTTTCATGAATTATTCCTCCCACCAAGAGTTGTGCCATGCGCTCATTGCCAAAACTGCCAGTACACTCTATAGATTAGGTTTAATATGTGAAGCAATGTTCCATTTTAGCTGCAGTATCGGATATAAACTAGCCCTGCAGGGTCCTTGAATGGTCTAAGTATAGTTATCAGGCTATTTATAGTTCAGTAGGATAGGTACTGACTATATTCATTTTGAAGAAGTATAGTGGCAATACATCAACCTTGTTTACCCCACAGTAACCATATTAGATATAATAGACTAAAATAAGCTAGGTGAGTGAAAGATTGGTTATGAAAATAAGCTAGGCATAAGGAAGATTAGAATATATATATTTTTTATTTTACATTTGTTGACCGGGCTGGTCCAACTGGATATATGTCCATTTTCAGCAGAGGCCCGGGGAGAAAAGTTGCAAGTGAAAACATTAAACATTAAAAACCTGAGTTACAAATATAGCTCAGAGAAAAATAATAATAGCATGATAGTATTTTTACAGTGGCTACAATAAGCAAATAAGTACAAAAAGGGTGTTCAAATTGAACATGTTAGCAGAAAAGTAAGTTTTAGTAAAGATTTGTAAGCATGATAAATGAGAGTACTAGGAGCAGAATGTAAGCAAGATAAATGAGAGTACTAGGAGCAAAATGTAAGCAAGATAAATGAGAGTACTAGGAGCAGAATGTTGTTGTTGTTGTTGTGACTTTCGGCTTTTCCCATTTAGGGGTCACCACAGCGGAACTCCGGTCCGCTAATGATTGGCAGTAGATTTTTATGTGCCGAGTTGCCAGCCCTAACGCACAACCTTCAACGAAGGTACGCCCATTCACACGTCTCCACGCAGAAGACGCTCTAACTGAGAGTCGAACTGGACAGTGTCTTACTGTGTGGTGACAACGCTACCGCAGCACCACCACCGCGGGTTAGGAGCAGAATGTAAGCATGATAAATGAGAGTACTAGGAGCAGAATGTAAGCATGATAAATGAGAGTACTAGGAGCAGAATGTAAGCATGATGAATGAGAGTACTAGGAGCAGAATGTAAGCACGATAAATGAGAGTACTAGGAGCAGAATGTAAGCAAGATAAATGAGAGTACTAGGAGCAGAATGTAAGCAAGATAAATGAGAGTACTAGGAGCAGAATGTAAGCATGATAAACGCGAGTACTACGAGCAAAATGTAAGTAAGATAAATGAGAGTACTAGGAGCAAAATGTAAGTAAGATAAATGAGAGTACTAGGAGCAGAATGTAAGTAAGATAAATGAGACTACTAGGAGCAGAATGTAAGTAAGATAAATGAGAGTACTAGGAGCAGAATGTAAGCAAGATAAATGAGAGTACTAGGAGCAGAATTTAAGCAAGATAAATGAGAGTACTAGGAGCATAATGTAAGTAAGATAAATGAGAGTACTAGGAGCAGAATGTAAGCATGATAAACGTGAGTACTAGGAGCAAAATGTAAGTAAGATAAATCAGAGTACTAGGAGCAAAATGTAAGTAAGATAAATGAGAGTACTAGGAGCAGAATGTAAGCAAGATAAATGAGAGTATTGGGAGCAGAATGTAAGCATGATACATGAGAGTACTAGGAGCAGAATGTAAGCATGATAAATGAGAGTACTAGGAGCAGAATGCAAGCTAGTCTGGGTTAGAACAGGGGCAGAGCCAGTGAGTTAAGACTTGAATTTTGAGTTGGGATTTGAAGCTGGGAAGAGAGGAGATAGCAGTGAGGTTGGAAGGGAGTTCCAGGCTTTTCCTATTGTGTTAGAGTACAAGGAGTCACCTGCCAAGTTGTTGGATTTACAGGAAGATATTAGAAGTTTGTTAGAAGAATGTAGGCTTTTAAGGTTACAATAAGGACTAATAAGGGTAGTGAGTATAGGGGTGTTGGTAGGTTTGTAGAGGATTTTATGGGCTAAGGAGAGCTGGTGAAATAAGATCAGATTTTTCAGCTCAAGCCATCTCAATTGTTTTAAGTTTAAGCAGTTGTGAGTTCTAAAGTTGGAGCAAGAGGCAAATCTGGCAATACTGTTGTAGGTAACAGTCAGTTTGGAGAGGTTAGTTTTGGACAAATATGTGTAGATAGGGGAGGCATAAAGGAGGGTAGAAATCAGATGGGAATGGGCAATGAAAGTTCTGGCAAGTGGTGTAAGAAATGGTTTAATTCTAAACAGGGAGCCAAGTTTTCTGTTAACTAATTTTATTGTGTTGTTAATGTGAGAATCAAAACATAGGTTGTTGTCTATATCTACTCTGAGGAGCCTGGTGGTAGGGTCAGGAGCTATGTTGGTGCCATTACTAGACAAGACAGAGAAGTTGAGTGGAGAGGATTTTTGGGTGGGGGAGAAAAGTAACAGCTTGGTTTTTTTGGGGTTTAAGATTAAGCATCGTTTTAGGAACCATTTTTCAACATTTTGGAAAGTCTTTTGGGTGATAGAGTGCAGTTCAGAGGGGGATGAGGCAGAGCAAATCAAAGTAGAATCATCAGCATATTGTATACAGGTAGCAGAGGAAATACTGGTATATAGATCATTAATGAAAATAGAAAACAGAAGGGGGACAGGTATTGAGCCTTGGGGGACTCCAAGGGTAATGGATAGGAGGTTGGATAAGTTGTTTTGCCAGCGCACTGCCTGTTGTCTGTTATGAAGATATGACTCGAACCACTTTATCTTACCAGAGTCAAGAGCAAAAGCTTTAAGTAAGTTTAACAGTATATGGTGATTGACCATATCAAAGGCTTTGGATAGGTCAATAAAGAGAGCAGAGGTAAGTATATTATTGTTCCGGTTTTTGTTGATGCAGTCAGTAAAGGAAAGGAGGGCTGAAGTGGTGCTGTGGAATGGCCTGAAGCCATGCTGACAGTCAGCTAGTAGGTTGTGATTTAACAGGTGTTTAAGAAGTTGTTTTTGGATGCATTTCTCCATGATATTAGCTAGGGGGAGAGTAAGGCTATGGGACGGTAGTTTGAGTGTTCTGGAGAGATCCCACCTTTATGCAGGGGAATGATATGTGAAATTTTCCAGAGTGAAGGAATGTAGCCTTCAACAAAGGTTCTGTTAATCAGAATGGAAATGGGATAGGTTAATGGACTGGCTGCAATTTTTAGATATTAAGCTGGTAGAAGGTCAGCAGAAGGAGAGGAGGTTTTAAGTTTCTGGAGAAGAGAACAGATAAGTGAAGTGGGTACTGGCTGCAGTTGAAAAATGGGAATAGAAGTGTTAGAGGAGGAGGACTGAGAGGAGATATTTGGGGCTAGTTGGTTAGCTAGAGACTGGACAGTTTCAGAAAAGAAGGTATTAAAGGCATCAGAAGTTTGTTTTGGGTTGTTTTGGGAAGTGCCTAAGGGACATGGGGTATCAGTGTGGCCAGGCTTTAAGAGAGTGTTTATACCTGCCCAGAACTTTTGTTGGTTAGCTTGTTGTAAATGGCAGTAGTAGTTTCTTTTATCTTGGAGTACAGCTTTTTTAGTAGAGTTTCTTATTTGTCTAAAGTTAAGTTGATCAGAGGGATTTTTAGTGCTACGAAATTTGGTCCAGAGTTCATTTTTCAGGAGAATGTTATGCCTTGTATCTTTTGAGAGCCAAGGGGCAGGTTTTGAATTAATTCTAATAGATCTTAAGGGAGTATGAGAGTCTAGGATAGAAAGGAACCTGGAGTTGAAGTAAGCTACAGCATCATCCAGTGGCAGTAGTTTTAAGAGGAGACCAGTTGCAAGCATTTAGTTCTGAAAGGAAACTTTCAGGGTTAAAGTTTTTATTTGATCTGACTATTTTGTATTTAGTTAGGTTAGGGGTAGTAGTTTTATATCTGATTAGATAAGTGAGAGCGTGGTTACTTAAATCATCAGGTAGTTTCCCTACTGTATAAGTTTGGGAGTGACTATTTATCAGAATCCAGCTCAATTTGCTTTCTTTGTTGTTAGTTTTGTTAGTTCTGGTTGGGGCTTGAATGGTTTGAGAAAAAACGTGGAGATTTAAGAGAGTGGGAGGGTCTACAGAGGTACAGGTTTTCCAGTCTATATTGACATCGCCTAGGACTCTGGTTCCTTGTGGGAATTGAGTAAAAAGCCAGTTAAGGATCTCTTCTAGGGAACTGATATTATTTCCAGGAGGAAGGTAGGTGCAGATTATATAGATGGCTTTGTGTGTATTAAGTTGCAGCTTGGAGATAAGAATTTCGGCATTACTTATAGTGGGAGGTTTTTCATGTTTGACAGTAATTTGCATACCTGTTTTGTAAAGAATAGCTATCTCACCACCCTTTTTGGCTATATGGTTTAGTCTGATATATGAAAGTGCCCAAACTACTAATTAATGGAGCGCTCCGGTTTAGAAGGAAAACTGTTCCTCATTTTGGAGAAAGAAGTCACGCTCCCTCATAGTGTAGCAAGATAGTCTGTAAAAAAGCCTTTTTAATTATCATAAGTGCTTTTGGGTAAATCCCTTCATTAGATGATAAAACACTAGTAATAACATAGTATCTAACATAGTACAACACAGCCAATGAAAATCAATAGTTTACCCTCCTTTTTGCTAGAGCTGGTTTTAAAGGGACAACATCATTTAATCCTGGGGCTTTGTCATCTCCCAGTCTAAGAATCCATTGCATCTCTTTATATTCAGTTTCATTGTACAAGTCACCCCTTCTCTGACTTCTATTTATAACACATATAACCATAAAGGCAAATACATGATCACTATGCAATTCTATATGCCTGTAAAGTGCATTGTGTTCTTTTCTTAACCTTATATCTGATAGATGCTTAAAAATTCTATCTTTAAGTCTGCAATTTGTTTTTCCTACATAATATGTAGTACACTGTTGACAGTTCACAATATAGACAACATTTTGTGTGTTACAGTCAGCATACATATTCAATAAGTAATTCTTATTGGTCCTGAGGTGTATAAAACAGATCCCTTGTAAAATGTGCTTGCAGGCTTTACAATGTAGACATGGATAAGTTCCCTTCTTCTTAATGCCTGAATTTTTAAAATGCATAGGTTCTTGACACAAAATATCTTTCAAATTTTTATTTCTTTTAAAAATAAATCTAGGTTGTGTCCCTGCAACTCTAGTTATATTCTCATCTGTTAAAATAATTCTCCAGTTGTCTCTAATTATATTACATATACCACCTATACCATTACTGTATGTTAAACTTATTTTCAAACTTTCATTAGCTTTTTGAACCTATGCATCTACCTTATTAGACAATTTTTTACCTCTCTGTAACCATGGTTTTGCACTTTGTTTTCTATAGAGACTGCTGTGGTCCATTTCCTTTTTCAGTAGATTTTTACTATAATCTCGTGCTTGAAAAAAATATTCTTTAAAGAGTCTAATTCCTGTATAAAGGAATTTTCATTCATGCAAAGTCTGGATATTCTACAGACCTGTCCCTTGACTATGTGTTGGAATACATGTCTAGGGTGCATGCTATCATATCTAAGCATGCTGTTAGTCCAACAAGGCTTCCTATATAGTGAGGTCTCTACCTTCCTATTTTCTTTCTTAATACTAACATCCAGGTATTCAATAACTGAACTAGAATAATTCAATGAAAATCTGAAGAAGCTGGTAGTAGACTCTAAATACTTAACAAAGGATGTTAATTCTGATGTGGTGCCCCCCCCCCAAAAAAAAAAAGATAACATTGTCCACAAATCTATTGTAAAAGAAAAGTTTGTCTTTCCAATCTTGTGCTGCATCATATAGCACCATATCTTCCCAGTATGCCAGGACTAGGTTAGCATATGTGTTCACACAAGGCGTACCCATAGCTATACCTTGTCTCTGGCAATAATACTTTGTTTGACAAAGAAAATCATTGTTCTCTAATACTAGCCTTAATAAGGAACATAACCATATATCTTCATCTGTATGTATATTCACCTTTTTATTCAGTATTTCTTCTATGGCAGTAATACCATACTGATTTTCTATGACAGTGAACAAATTCTTTACATCTAGGGTAACAAACATATAGGAAATGTCACTCTTCTCTTGTAAATAAACACTCAATGATTCCAGAAATGTAGCAGTATCTTTCAAAATTCTATAGAAGGTTTGTAACGTTGCTCTAAGAGTACATTCTAACCAGATAGAAATATTTTCTGTTACCCAACCCCTACCCGATACTATAGGTCTCATGGGTGGTGTTTTGGGGTCCTTATGAATTTTTGGTAAGGCTTTGAAAACTGGGATAGTAGGGTGTTGTATATATAAAAATGTCAGCAGCTCATGGTCTATCAAACCAGTTATTTTCATGTTAAATAAAGATCTGTGCACTTTTTGTATATAAGAATTCACCATTGGTGGTGATAGCTGAAGAAAAGTCAGTCTGTCAGCTAACAACAGATCTATTTGTGTGTTATAAATCTCTTTGCTAAGTACAACAACAGCACCACCCTTATCAGCAGATTTTATAACTATGTTGGTATTATTCTTTAGCTCTTGCAGTGTATTTCTATGCAGTTGGTTTAAGTTAAAATACATAGATCTATGTGTATTCTGCAGATACTGTTCAATTTCACGTTCACATGATTTAACAAACAACAGCAGTGTGGGATTTAAAGTAGGTAAAAAAGTGCTAGGTTGCTTCAATACGTGAGGTGTTTGAACACTGTTGGTATTATTAAACATTTGCTTCAACATTACATTCCGTGCAAAATAAAGCAGCTCAGGTATTAGAGTACAAAAATCTGTCCCTGTACTCGGTACAAAATTTAAACCTTTGCTTAACATGGATAGTTGTAATTCAGAAAGAGAAATACTGGAAAAATTATGAACATTGCAAATGTTGCATGCATTATCAACAGTCAACTGGAGGTCCGTCGTCCTTGTAGTCCTTGTCCATCTGATGTAAAAAGCTCTTCTTCCGAGAATTCTAATTCTTCACCAGTGCTGTTAATGTGAAAAAAGAAGAAGAAGAGAGAGAGAAGGAAGTAGGTGCAGGCATCTTGGCATTTTGTTTTGGTTTGGCTCCCATTGTGGAAAAGTCCAGCCTGTCGCTTCGAGACATCCATTTGGCCAACTGTAGTGCCCAAATTAATGTCCACAAATGTTTCTCCTTCAGTCACTCTCTCAGTGACATTAGTAGATGCTGTTTTATTATTTTCTGTACTAAACAAGACAGGCCCCTGTGAATGAAGATTGTTGGGCTGTCTGAAGTTTACAAATTCTGAGCGTTCTTTTTCATGTTGTTGATTAGGTGCAAGTGTGGCTGCTACATCATTTAAAGCATTCCATGCTGTCTCTTGAAGGCAAGGCCAAACAAAGATGTTACCTGGTGAAAAATCATGATAATCGCATTGTAGTTTTTTTAACTTAACTTGTTGAAGCTTTAAATCATAGTTAGCAGCTACACATAGTATGTCCATAAGTTTTATAGTCTCTTTCTAGCTGAATACGTAGATCTTCAGCTTTAGTGCATCCTCTTCAGGTTGAAAAAAGGAACTAAGTAAATTCATGTACGATTTACTAGTTTGTAAGTTAATATGCTGCCAGCGTGCCAGCAGCTCGGGATAGTGTTCCCCTTGTGCTGGCATGCATAAAACACGTAAGCCTCTTGGCACAATATTGTTCTTAACACAAGCTTCGAAATAAAATCTGTGCTATTGTAGGCATTTTAATTTCATTAATGTATCTTGCAAAGATGACAGTGACATGGTAAATTTAGTCTCACCTCTTTGCCTCTCTTGTGTAGCATCAGAGAGAAGAGTGGAAGTCCCAATGTCCATGTCCAACAGTGGATTTTGTAGCAAAAACAATTTACTAGTCAAGTCATGGTTTTGAGATACCTGTATGTTACATAGTCAAGTTCAACATCCTCAGTCTACTGGTCAGCCCTGGGTGTCTGGAGTCCAATAAAACAACATCAAAGTAAAAAACAAAAAGTAAATGACTCCTTCCACTGAAAGTACTGCCAAAATATCCAAGTAGTAAAATCCAAAAGTAAGGCAAGTACTACCACACTGTGTATGAAGCAATCATCATCATCATCTTCTTTCGGCTGTTCCCGTTAGGGGTCACCACAGCAGATCATCTGTTTCCATTTCTTCCTGTCCTCTGCATCATACTCTTTAACACCAACCGCCTGCATTTCCTCTCTCACCACATCCATGAACCTTATCTTAGGCCTTCCTCTTTTCCTCTTACCTGGCAGCTCCATCCTTAGCATCCTTTTCCCAATATACCCAGCATCCCTTCTCAGCACATGTCCAAACCAATGCAATCTTGTCTCTCTTGCTTTGTTTCCAAACTGTCCAACCTGAGCTGACACTCTAATATACTGATTCCTAATCCTGTCCATCCTAGTCACACCCAGTGCAAATCTTAACGTCTTTAACTCTGTCACATCCAACTCTGACTCCTTCCTTTTTGTCAGTGCCACCGTCTACAACCCATATAACATAGCTGGTCTCACTACTCTCTTGTAGACCTTCCCTTTCACTCTTACTGGTACCCGTCTGTCACAAATCACTCCTGACACTCTTCTCCACCCATTCCACCCTGCCTGTACTCTCTTCTTCACCTCTCTTCCACACTCGCCATTACTCTGAACTGTTGATCCCAAGTACTTAAACTCATCCACCTTTACCAGCTCTACTCCCTGCATCCTCACCATTCCTCTACCCTCTCTCTCATTTACACACATATATTCTGTTTTAGCCCCACTGACCTTCATTCCTCTCCTCTCTAAAGCATATCTCCACCTCTCCAGGGTCTCCTCCACCTGTTCCCTACTCTCACTACAGATCACAATGTCATCTGCAAACATCACAGTCCACGGGGACTCCTGTCTGATCTCATCTGTCAACCTGTCTATCACCACTGCAAATAAGAAAGGACTCAGAGCTGATCCTTGATGTAATTCCACCTCCACCTTAAACGTATCTGCCACTCCCACTGCAGTCCTCACCAATGTCACACTACCCTCATACATATCCTGTACCACTCTTACATATTTCTCTGCCACTCCCGACCTCCTCATACAATACCACAACTCCTCTCTAGGCACCCTGTCATATGCTTTCTCTAAGTCCACAAAGACACAATGCAACTCCTTCTGACCTTCTCTGTATTTCTCCAACAACACTCTCAGAGCAAACATTGCATCTGTAGTGCTCTTTCCTGGCATGAAACCATACTGCTGATCACTAATCATCACCTCCCTTCTTAACCTAGCTTCCACTACTCTTTCCCATAACTTCAAGCTGTGACTGATCAATTTTATCCCTCTGTAGTTACTGCAGCTCTGCACATCACCCTTATTCTTAAAGATAGGTAACAAAACACTTTTTCTCCACTCCTCAGGCATCCTCTGACTTTCCAAAATTTCATTAAACAATCGGGTTAAAAATTCCACTGCCATTTCTCCTAAGCACCTTCATACTTCCACTGGTATGTCATCTGGGCCAACCGCCTTTCCATTCTTCATCCTCTTCATAGCTGTCCTTACTTCCTCTTTGCTAATCTACATACATACATAATCTACATACATAATTCATACACTGTGTATGAAGCAACTTCACTTTATTAAAACAATAAAAGCAGTATCATAAGCACTTTCTGGTAAATCCCTTCATCAGATGATAAAACACTAGTAATAACATAGTATCTAACATAGTACAACACAGCCAATGAAAATCAATAGTTTACCCTCCTTTTTGCTAGAGCTGGTTTTAAAGGGACATCATTTAATCCTGGGGCTTTGTCAGCTCCCAGTGTATGAATCCATTGCATCTCTTTATATTCAGTTTCATTGTACAAGTCACCCATTCTCTGACTTCTATTTATAACACATATAACCATAAAGGCAAATACATGATCACTATGCAATTCTATATGCCTGTAAAGTGCATTGTGTTCTTTTCTTAACCTTATATCTGATAGATGCTTAAAAATTCTATCTTTAAGTCTGCAATTTGTTTTTCCTACATAATATGCAGTACACTGTTGACAGTTCACAATATAGACAACATTTTGCGTGTTACAGTCAGCATACATATTCAAAAAGTAATTCTTATTGGTCCTGGGGTGTATAAAACTTACAGGCTTTACAATGTAGACATGGATAAGTTCCCTTCTTCTTAATGCCTGAATTTTTAAAATGCATAGGTTCTTGACACAAAATATCTTTCAAATTTTTATTTCTTTTAAAAATAAATCTAGGTTGTGTCCCTACAACTCTAGTTATATTCTCATCTGTTAAAAGAATTCTCCAGTTGTCTCTAATTATATTACATATACCACCTATATCATTGCTGTATGTTAAACTTATTTTCAAACCTTCATTAGCTTTTTGAACCTGTGCATCTACCTTATTAGGCCATTTACCCGAAAGCGCTTATGATGCTGCTTTTATTGTTTTAATAAAGTGAAGTTGCTTCATACACAGTGTGGTAGTACTTGCCTTACTTTTGGATTTTACTACTTGGATTTTTTGGCAGTACTTTCAGTGGAAAGAGTCCTTTACTTTTTGTTTTTTACTTCGATCATTTAATAGGAACCCTGTATATATATATCAGTTAACTGTGGAATTCAAAATTGTTGCTATAACACACAAGGGATAGTTGCAGTTAAGTGCAAGTAAATGTAGAAGCGTCATATACATAGAAGAAAAATACTACTAATACTAATATTACTACTGTTAGTACTACTACTACTACTACCACTGCTACAACTACTCTTACAGCTACTGCTACTGCTGTTACTGCTACTAGTGCTACTACTGTTACTACTAGTACTACCGCTTTTGCTACTACTGCTACTACTAATACTACTATTATTACTTCTACTACTGCTACTATTATTACTGCTACTACTACTGTTACTACTACTACTAGTACTACTGTCATTGCTACTACTGCTACTACTACTACTTCTACTGCTACTAGTACTACTACAACTGCTACTATTGTTGTTGTTACTGCTGCTAATATACCATTATTAGTACTACTGCTACCACTTCTACTATTATTACTACCACAACTGATACTACTAGTAATACTCCTGTTGCTACTACTACTACTAACAACAATAATAATAAATCATTGCCCTGTAGTGCTTGAGGTTGGCTGACTAAAATCACCATTGATCAAACAATGCTAAAACACTGTTTCCATTCATGCCCTGCAGAAGAGCACAAACAAATACATCCTCCTTTTTTTGTGGATTTGGGTGTTGCATTTGATCCCTCCTTTAAAGAGCTGATGCCAACTGGGTGCCAGTGAAGATATAAGAAAACTGCAGCTTTCTACTAGATATGGATAATGAGGCTTTTCACAGGAATCCAGTTTCTTGTTGGGATGACGTAAGCTTTGAGTAAGGCCTTCCATTGATGATAGTGGCCTTGAGTAATATAATGGCTGATTGATATAACTGTGAGTTGATGATTTGCACTCAAGGGAGGGTGCCTCACCCTCCAGAAGAGGATTGGTAGTAAGCCCCACTGGGATGGGTTTCAAAGAGAAAGTTTTGCCTTATAAGCAGTAGCAGTTCACTTTCCTTGTAAAACAGGATAATTAGGCTCAGAGGAAAGATATTCTTCCCTGGTTGGTAGGCTGCTGTGCTGAGCTCTTCAGCTGTGCAGCCTTAGACAAGATCTGGCATGTCTAAATAGGTAAATAGAGCATACAGGCTGGAGAATGAAAAGCTAGTGTCTCCATGCTTTTTGTTAACCTGAACTGAGAGATCTTTATTTGTAATGGCATAACATATGAGTGAAAGCAACAGAATAACACATTTTATTATGAACAATAGTGATTTTTTTAAGATGGAATGGATTGTTTAATGTATAAGAATTCACAAGGTTGTGTAAGGACAAATTGAATGATTATTAGTGATTGCATTTTATATAAACTGTCCTGCCTAACATCACTGTGATCAATAATATACACAGGCCTGGTGGTATAGTTCTTAGGAGGGTAATCAGGACAACTATTGTTATGGCCTGTAAGAGCATCATTGGATGCTTCAAAAAGTAGTATCTGGTTAAGCAGTGCTGTCATGTGGTCACAAATATCGTGCAACATTTGATTTTTTTACAAAGTGTGTCTGTGGGTGACTCAGTGAGGCATGTTTACTTTATCTTCCACTTCTAACCTAAGCCATCTAACCTTATCGGAATGAATATTTGTCTGACCATATGGCCTCTATCAGTGTGCATGTTCCTTTTTGTTCATGTGCTGTTTTTCTCTTTCTTTTGTGTGTCACAGCTCTGGTTTCACTCTCTATAAGTATTTTATTCTTATATTCATATGAATTATTTCTGTACTCAGGTTGAATTAAGTTGGCTAGTGTGGTCCCTTCCTTAGGGTATATGGAATGTCTGTACTCCCTCACCTGATTGGTGACATGTTGTTTTCATAGAATATTAAGTCCTGAGTATCCTATGTTATATTGGCTACTAACCTTGCAGCTGTCATGCTACCTTGTGGACAGAGTAGATTCACCTTTCTATGTATCAAACCTATGAATTACAACATTTTCTGAAATAGGAACTACTGAAGGGAGGCTGATTGCCATTCCTTATTGTTGCTGGTACCCCACACATGACAACAATTTTCCCAAGGGGTCATAAGGTGAGCTGATACAGCTGCAAGTGAATGACAGAGACTCATAATCAATTAATACAAAGAAATAGTCACTATAGTATAGTGGTCCATAAACCCTCTGCTGTCTGTGTTTATCTATTTAGGTTAGATATTTGAACTTCTGTGAGTTTGTTAAGTTGTGCATTGCTTTGACATAAGTGAGGAAACGTAATGATTTTGAAGGTCTCTTTACTGAACACTGTGAGACTGAAATGTAGCCACAGAAAATCATTTTCATATTAATATTAGTTGGTGTAATAATTTGTTCAAGCATGCCAGTTATATTTCTGTTTCAGTTTTGATTACAGTGTTTTGAAGTGCCAGAAATTCCTTTTTGTGATGTCTTGGGTTTTGATGGACTGGTGCTCAAATGTATGGTGTGATACATG
>NC_056741.1:1065518491-1065546842 GCF_019279795.1 Protopterus annectens | reverse complement strand
TTTGGGTTACCCCAATTATTCTAAAATTTAGAATGGTGGAGACCCAAAGATTTTGGGTATTTCCCCAAAAAATTTTAAAAATTTTTAAAATTTTCCATTTATTTCCAGCTTTTAAATGACCAAAGGGGCATTTTGGACACACATGATTTTAAGGCCAAAATAAGGTGGAAAAAGGTAGTTTTATTAATGCCAAAGGACATTTAGATTCGTTTCGAACATTTAAACAACAAAAAATATTTTATGCTAATTTGTTTACGGGAATTTCTTTTTTTTTTGGGGGGGAAAACCCCAAAAACTTTAAAGGGGAATGGTCCCAACCAGGCTACTTAAAATGGAGAAAGAACGCTTCCAGGGAAAAAATCAACCAAATGGTAGGGCTGTTTTAAAGTATTTTTCGCAAAAAATTTTCACACTCCTTTGGTTTTTTTTTTTAAAGGGGTTTAAATGTTTGATTTTTTTTTAATTCCATGGACACTGACAGGGTAGATTATTATTAGAGGCAGGCTGCTAGTCGTAGCATTTTAGGTTCAGCGTCTGCAGCCGACATGTTTCACGCCTCCGTGCTGTGACGCTTGAACCACGCCCCTGCGCTCGGAACCCGTTTCTATGCCGCGTGAACATTGCAGCAGCGCCTTCATTAATAGAATGTGGTGCTGCTGCGCATCTCTCTGTATGCTGCATTAATCGGTAGCAAGGCTAACATAGATCGATCCTTGCGCCGAAACTATGAATCCCGGGGTGAATCCAGTACTGACTTCTTGAAATTTACATCTATTCATTCTATGCATAAGATAGATTTTCTTGATGTTTCTGTCTTCAAAAATAGCTCTGGACTTCTCAGTACCAGGCTGTTTCGAAAACCATGCTGGAGAAATGGGTTGTTGCATTTCAGTAGCTTGCATCCCAGAATTATGTTCGTGAGCATTGTAAAAGAACAATATCATAGAATAAAAAGGATCTGCAAAGAACAAGAAGTCTTAAATGATGAAATTGCAGGCCTAGAAAGGCTGTTCAAAGATAGAGGTTATACGGACAGTGTAATAAAAAAGGCTAGAGAACAGGTCTTTAAGGATGATAACTTACTTATGAATAATTCAGCTGCAATGGAGTATGCTGCTTTTGGCAGACATACGTATTCCTATGGTAAGAAACATAGTTCCATTATGAACTGGAGGCCAAACTGGAGGCTGAACTCTCTCAACTCAGGGCTGGCATGACTAGACAGGAGGAGATGGTATCCACACACACAACAAACCCGGGTCCCCACATAGACCTACCACAACTGCAAACCAAACACATAAAAACACAAAGACATACTCGGAGGCTCTAATAAAAACTTGCCAAAACAACAAAGGCTCCCAAAGCAGACATCCAAAAATCCACCACCTCAAAACAAAACACATGCAACACATACTTCAATAAATCAGTGTGTCAACCAATCACAGCCCTTAAGGCCAAACACCATGCCTGATACACTAGTAATAGGTGACTCTATAGTCAGACACACTGATGTCGCTTACCAGGCTGAACAAAAGAAGAGAGGGTGACTGTGAGCTGCCCTATCGGGAGCTAGGATCCATGCCATATAACACCTGCACTTTTTTTCAAGGGTCACTCTAAAGCAGGAGTACAAAATATGACTCAGGTCATTGTCATGCTGGAGTGAATGACCTGAGATGTATGCCTCCCTGGACTACATGAAAAGAGACATAGAGGCTCTCTGATTATGTAGCCCAGGCTGGGCATGACCCTGACCCTGAGCAGCATCTTGCCCTCACCCAAGAAGAATGATGCCACAATACAAAGACAAGATGATCAACTTTAATAATTGGCTCAAGTACTGGTGTCATTCTAAGGGGATCAATGTCTGTCTGCCTGGGATGACATGTTGGACAAGCCGCTGCCCATGAGGGCGGCTTGCACCTGTCATCACTGGGCTTCCGGATGTTAGCTAAGGCTCTTGCCACCCCCACTTAGTGCCTTTTTTTAGGCAAGGCTCAAAGACAAACCCACCTCCTTAGAAAACAAAAATGGAAAAAACTAAGGGTAATGCTGCTCCAGCATCCAGAAGTCTAAATGTCAAGATGCAGGCACTCAATGCACTCCTCAGTATGGAGAACATCGACGTCTGTGCAGTAACTGAAACCTGGTTCAAGGCTCCTGAGAGCACCCCAGCACTACTAGGCTATACCTCGTATCATGCTTTTCGGCCCCAAAACCCGGGCCAAAACACAAAGGGAGGGGGAGTGTCCATATTCATCAAGGACACCCACACCTCCAGGTTAGTAGCAACACATGAAGCATCTGAGACCATACAGGTGCAACTAACCATAGGCAAAACTGCCATACAACTGGTAGCATGTTACAGACCACCATCCCAATCTCAGGAACCCCACTTAGCCTTCCTGAAGACATTGGCGGATATGAATGTATCACAAAATACCATTATACTGGGAGACTTCAACTACCCAAACATAGATTGGGTACATTATTCTAGCCCTAACACCCTAGCCCAAAGGTTCCATAGATTCATAAGTTCAAATGCACTGGAACAACTAGTCACCTCTCCCACTAGGGAGATAATATACTAGACCTGAGTCATCACAAACCTTGGGGACAAAATGCTCCACACGGAGGTATACCCCTCACTAGTGAGATCTGACCACAAACTAATCACCCTGGATATACATATACCACCTCCACCCCAGCACAAAGACCACAGTGAAAAACTTCTCAAAGCAGACTTCACTCTTCTTAAGACTGAGATGGTATCCTTTAAGCCCACTGGGCAAGTGGATACCACATCCCACAATGCTGAATCACGCTTCACAAAATGCTTTCGATGGACATCTCCAAGAATGCATGGATCATCACAATCCAAATAAATCCAAGTCCCTCTCTACCAAAAGGAAAGCATCCTGTCTTACATGGACCTCAGCCATTAACAAATTGTATAACAAAGAAGGGAAGCTACTACTTGCGACAGAGACAAAATCCCACCGAGGGAAGACATCTCTGATCAACATTAGCAGAAAACTACGTTCTCTCTATAAAAACATCCAAGGCCAACTTTGGCGAGAAAAATCAGCGGGACACTAAAGATAACCACAAAGCCTTCTTCAGCTATAATGTTTAGAAACCTGGGAAAACCCTCAGATATGCTCAGGATTAGTTCACACATATTGCCAACATTCTGGCTGACTTGGGTTCAGTGCAAATTTCTCCCTCCCTCTCCCCAAAAGAAGAAATACTTATCCCAGCTGAATGTAATCTCCCTGTCATCTCGGATGTCCAAGTGAGAACCGCCCTCAACAAAGCTAAAAAACACAGCATCAATGGGACCTGGCGGTATCCCGGGTTTGCGTGCTCACTCGTAATGAACTCCAAGAGCTAAACCCACACATAAAAATGCTATTTAACCTTAGCCTTACTACAGGGACCTTGCTGCCTGATCACTGCCATTACAGTAACAGTGGTCCCCTCCACAAAGGGGGTACCTCTACAGACTCTGGGAACTACCGCCCCCGCATAAGCAACCTTAGCCTGGTCTACTGCCAGCTATGGAAAGAATCATTATGGAACTCATAAACAGAGACATAGGGACCTACAGACACTTGACCCCATACGGTTTGGCTTTGTAAGGGCAGATCCTGCCTTTTGAACCTGGTTGACTTTTCCAAAACAGTCACTAGAGCCATTGATGAGGCAAAGCAGTCCAGCCACAGCCTACCTGGACTTGGCTAAGGCCTTGACACAATACCCCCCACTCAGGCATCATAGAATAAGCTCAACATCTTAAACGTAAACCCTTATGTCACTAGATGGGTTTGCCAAACTGGCCTAAAGGACAGATCCGATAAAGTTAAACTTCGGCTGGAGCAATGTCCAGACTCAAAGCCAGTCACAAGTGGTGTCCAACAGGGATCTGATCTGGGACCTCTCTTGTTCGACATTTTATTTCTCAGATGTTAAAAGCAAACATGGGAGGTTGTGGCTGACAAAGTTTGCAGATGACTGGCTTAAACCTAGGCGCCATAAGTCGATACACCAGCGGACATACATCCTACAAAAAAGGCCTCACAGAAACGGACAACTGGGTGCGGTCACGACCTTAAACTAAATGCCAAAAATGTATAGTCATCCCCTTTGGGAAAAACAAAGTACCCACAAATTATCACATAGACAGCAACCCTGAGTATGGAAAAAGTAATCAGAGACCTAGGGACCCAAGTCGACAGTGACCTTTCATTTGACACCCACGTTGCCAAAGTGGTTAGAAAAACATTCTACCTTGTACACCTCATCATGAGGATTCATCAGATCAAAGGATGTCATTGTACCCCTATACTCCTCCCTCATCAGACCCATGATTGAGTACAATGCCCCATTTGGTATGTACCTCACCCGGCATTTGCAACAGCTGGAGAGACCACAAAAGTACCTCACCAAGAGGATCAAGGGTCTCCAATATTGTCTTATTCTTCCAGACTAAAGAAACTCCAGCTCTATTCAGTAGCATACCACCTGCTCAGAGGTGATCTCTGCCTGACGTACAAGGCCATGTCCAATCAGGAACTGATGGACATGTTCCACCTCAAAAAATCCAAATCCATCAGGACCACGAGAGCTAAAGACTTAAACCTCGGCACAAGTATGAATAGGACATGCTGGAGGGATCGATTTATAACCCAGAGGCTTCCCATGCTTTGGAACAAGATCCCAGTTCATGTTAGGCCGAGACCCTCACTGACTCTCTTCAAGAGAAATCTTGATGAGTGGATGGGAGATCATAAGTTTACCCCAGGGGTCACATCTGTGTCACTACTAGACAGGGGCACAGTAAACTAATTCTATTATATAAGGGGACCTTCATTGTGTCACTACTAGACAGAAGCACAGTATTCTAAATCTATTCTGTGCATTTTTGTACCATTTCATGGGGTGGCGAAAGCCACATCACTATGGCTAGGCTTACAAATGCCCCAGGGCAGATAGCCTAGTACTAAACTATGAAACTATGAAATTATGAAATATACTAATGACAATGAAGCTGTTACTAGAATTATAAAACAAAATTGGCATATACTAACTATAGACCCTCCTACTGTAGAACTAATAGGAAGGTCACCTAATTTTGTTTATCAAAATAGTTCTAATTTGAAACAAATTTTATGCTAAGAAAAGAAACAGTGGGTCAGACCGAAAATCATGATGACCTTTGGCACATTTCCATGTGGCTCTTGTAACATGTGCAAAGTGATAGATGATGTCAAAAGTTTTTGTCACCCTACTCTAGGCTTTGAGCTCTTGCCAAAATTCTATGCTAACTGTAATATTATGCGGCCCCCAAAGCGTTGCACGCTGATTGGCCAGCGTGCCGTTGTTCATCGAGTTATACTAATGGAAAAGGTCGGTCGCCGGACTTTTCCATTAGTATAACTCGTTTTAAGCAGCTGTCTCGCTATGTTAAATGGGTTTAACATAGCGAGACGCTTTAAAATAACAGCGGATCTCCGTTGCTTATTTTAAAAAGCCGTCTCGCTTATGTTAAACCCATTGCTATAGCAGACAGCGCTTTAAAAAGCAACGGAGAAAGCAAGATCTCCTACTCTAGGCTTTGAGCTCTTGCCAAAATTCTATGCTAACTGTAATATTATACCATGACCCCCCCAAAACGTGCACGCTGATTGGCCAGCCTGCCCGTTGTAAATCGAGTTATACTAATGGAAAAAGGTCCGATGCCTCCCGGACTTTTTCCATTAGTACTCTTCGTTATAACGCTGTCTATATGTAAACTCATTTAACATAGCGAGACATAAAAAGCAACGGAGATCTTGCTTTCTCCGTTGCTTTTTGCTTCCAACTCTGATGTACCATGCGGGCCCGCGGTACATCAGAACTGCCGGATGAACATCTGCGGAAGGGCAGTAAACAGGCATTATACTATGCCATTATTTAAGAAAAGTAATAGTTTCTTTTCTTAAATAATGTCGTAGTATAATAGCAATAACCCACTTCTGGGTGTGGTAATGCTAAATTTACCACGGTTGGCTGTTTGGTCCCTCGGGCTTAGCCCACGGGACCGCCACGCCAACGATGGGTAAATTAGTACCAAGCGTTATGTGCTATAATAGTAATCTTATATACCTAGCTAAATGCACATGCTGTAGCTGTTTCTATGTTGGAAAAACCTCTAGGAGGCTTAGAGATAGAATTTATAATCATCTCTTTGATATTAAGAATATCAATATGTAAAATGCTTTGGCAAAACACAGAGTTTCACACACATGCTTTTAGATTTAAAGTATTACAGCTAGTTTTTGTTAGTCAAAGAGGGGGTAATATTAATAATTATTTGGAATGTGTAGAACTAAGTTGGATTTTTAAGCTACGAGCACGTCTCCCCTATTCTGAATTCTTTTATCAGCATCAAACCAGTTTTGGAAGCACAACAATTTAAATGAATTCAGTATTTGTTTTCATGCTGTTTTTACTTAAATAGTTCTAAGTCTTTTTACTTAATTGATTGAGTATTAGTTACCATAGTGATGTTTGATTTTAAGCTGTGGACTTTATGTATGTGATAATTATTTAATTATTTAATTAATCAATTATGTTAGGAGTGTTATTTAAACTGCAGGTTTTACTTCTGTAATTCAGATCTGAAGAAGCGTGGTTTCTACATGAAAGCGCTCATCTGTTTGTTTCATTAAATTGTTTCTACTTGGATATTTCCATTTCATGGTGGTCCTTCCTTGTCTGTTTGGTCACCTTGTACCAGCACTTAAACCCTGCTATGTTGGTCTCCACAAAATGAACAGACTTGAGCAAAATGGCATGAAGGCCATGAGCACCTCCCCACATTAAAAGCCCAGCATGTCTTTTCTTTCCCTGCTCCCTGAAATTGACCTTGCTGTGTTGCTGCACTCACCCTGTCACAAATGGTACCAACCATATATCAGCATGTCTGACTTCCCAATGCAATGACTTGTCCACAGTTTTTCAGTTTCCAGAACTTTTGATTATATCATAAATAACAATTTCCACCTTTCAGTCTCTGAGTTTCCCTCAGCATAATACAGTAGGCCAGCAAGGGCAAGGCCTGCCTCATTTCTCTTATAATAACAACTGCCATAAAGTGTACAAATCCAAGTGCCCAGTTATCCCAAGACCTAGCCCAATACCTGGATACTTACCCATTTCCCAAAGCCAACAATGCCACTGCTGGATCCCTTGATGTCAGGGCATCCACCTCTACAATCCACTGCACCCCGTCTGCATCCACAAGTTCAAAAAGATCTACAAATTCTTCCTAGCAATTATTCTCCCTAAGAGCCAGTGAAATATGTGGGGTGATATACACTCCTTTCCCTTCATGCAAAAATTCCATCACCGCACCAGTGCTTTCAACTGGATGCCTTGGTTCTACCTGCTGAAGATCCTCTTGTTCCAACTCTTCATCAGTCAAGTGGGCCACCACCTCTGAGATATTATCATTGATTCCCCTTCTAGCAATGCAGTGTTGTTTCTGATCTACCCATATCAAATCCATCTGACTCCTCTAGTAATGCTTCCTCTGTAGCAGCTCCTGCAACCTGACTGTACCAGGCATCCGCATCAATATCCTGTAAAATGCCACTTAAATATTCATCCATCTAATAATGTCTCTGTGCTAAGAAACTAACACTATCACTTGAATTTACTAATTGCCTATACCTGCTTTTTGCAATTACTGATCTAACAAAACAGTTACCTCTAACAGGCTGAAGCTCTGCTGAAGATTCCTCTGCTACTACCCTTCATTCCCTCTTAGGCCTCTTAACCTGCCTCTGCTCCACTTCTTGTGCTGTACTTTCCACCAGCACCTTTTGTCTCTGATGGGCTGTCTGCTTCCTTCCCTTTCTGAAAATGACTGTGCCAAAGCCTGCCTTACTGCCTCGTGAAAGAGCACCTCCGTTTGAGATGATATTGCCTGACACTTCTTGTGTAGATCCTCAACGTTCAACTTCCTGCTGGAAAAATATTACTATCACCAAAATATAAATATGAATGTCTACAACAAGTATTATACATTAACTGTAAAGTGCTTTACCTTTAAAACACTTTTGCTACCATCTAAGTTAAAGTCACCCTCTTTTTTCTCATTAATCTCATTTTATATCTATATCTATCTATATCTGTATATCTATCTTTATATATATATATATATATATATATATATATATATATATATATATACACACACATATTACAAAATACTCACTTACTTGTCTCTAGCTTCTGATCTACAGCCCCTGCCCTACATCTGCAGCTTCAGTCAATTAGCTGCAACCACCACTGCTAGACATAAATACCTATCTACATACACATGTACAATTAGCCAACACTGCCTGCCATGATTACCTTCAATGGTCCTGCTTACTACTTTACATGATAGCTTAACATTAAGCACTAGCATCCATTTCTTCTTTGGGAGATAACTGTCTTGCTCAAGGTCACCTATTTGACATACCAGTTGAGGGAATCAAACCCAGTACCAATAGAGCTACAGGTCAGCCTGAACCTTGTCAATTGCTTTCCACCCTTTCTCTGTCTATCACTGTTTCCCTTATACTTGTAATACATTAATTACTAATAGAATAACAGGATTTTGCATTAGTATTAATTTTCTGACAATTATTAAGTCTGAAGCGTAACTGTCTATCAGTATTTAGTGACTTCAGTCCTCTGCGATTTATCAGAAATCTACAAATTTTATGAGAAACAGACCGAAAAGATGAAGAAAAACCTGGGCAAATTGCAACTATCTGGACTTTGAGAGGTAGCCTTGTTATAATGTCATAGCCTGTTAAATCTCTTTCCCAATAGCCTAAATGTCCCATAGCCTGAGCATCAAATCCATCAACCTACCAGTAAAGGTGTCACCATGTCCTCATCCCTGTGCACGTCAGTAACCCACAGCCACAGTACATCCCTTGACTTCCCATCCAGTGGTACCACAGAAACCTCAGATGGCTTCTCAATGAAAACAACAAACCAGGAAGCACTTGATATGAAAACAAGCTCTGCACCTCTTGCCAGTGGAGAGCTTAACTCAAAGGACATGCCCATAACTCTTGTGCCCTATCTAATTAAAGTTTTGCATCAATAAACCCCATTCTCTTTTTCTTGCACAATCTCCTATTCATGTGGCACATCCATGACAATAAGTAATGTACTTTCTGCAACAATCCAACAGTGAAATGTAAACTGCATCTCCCATACAAGCTGCAAAGCTGTTGGACTCTAGACCGAGCCTGCCACCATTTGCATGTGTTGCCACCATATTGAATCAGTCTGCGACCAAAGGTCACCATCAATGCATCCCCATACTAAAAGTCTACTCACCAGTGCATATCAGAGTGCAGCATACCCATCTGAAAACTGCGGGATGAACCCTCACTTAATCTATTTTTAATTACTCATTCTTTATCTCTCTCTCCCTCTTCTTTTAATAAAAAAAAACTATGCACCTTAACAAGCCCCTGCCCTCCTTAGCAACAGCACCCATTTAAAAAGCTGAGAGTTAATATGGCAAGTATGCTTCTCAGCTGTTCTACCCTAAGAAGTTAGGACAGCACGAACCTGCCAGAGGGCCTGAGGATGCCTGCCAGACACTGCAACCCTTCATTCAAGGCATCTCTTTAGACATTCCACCAATAAAATCCATTCCAAATGAAAACCAAATAACTTTCCTGCTCAATCTACCACATGAAAATTACTGGATAGCTGATCAACATAATAAGCAACATACCTTCAAATAATGACAGCAGAAGGAGGCTGTAGTATGTGAAAAGTGTTTCTCCATCCTGTTATTAATTTAAACTCAGCTAAGAAAACAAACCAGCAGCATCGGAATATACAACTTAGCAGATCCCCTTAACAACCATTCCTGATGTTCAGCCATCATGTCCACAAAAAAAAAAAAAAAACTCCTAACCTTGCTTCATCTACTAACAACCCTGTACCTGTTATGCACTGTATTGGTCACCTGGGAGCTGACAACTCTGTCATGGAGATTACTCATCAAAGTTGTCTGCATCAATAGGTTGAACCTAATCACAGCGCTGCTTTATATTACCAACTAAACACTCCTTCCCTACTGTTCCTTCTGCTTTACATCACTTCCCCTCCCAGCTTGTAACCTATTGCTAACTCATACCCATTACCCAACTAACAATGACATACTGCTCTAGCCTATAATACAAATCCCACTTTCTCTGCCCCCATCCCACTTTCTCACTTCATACAATCTGCCCACACAAACAGCCACTACCAAGACCCCCATGTTCAAAGGATCAGCGACAAACATGTCTGCCACAGCAAACCTCATTTACAATGCTATAGAAATGACCAACCAAGTACAAAAATTAGACAACACTGACAGTAATAAAACATGGGCTAGTTATTTTAATGTCATCTACAGACACACACACACACACACACACAGACACACACACACACACACACACACACGCATATATATATATATATATATATATATATATATATATATATATATATACATACACACACACACACACACACACTCACACACACACACACACACACACACACACGCACACATATATATATATATATATATATATATATATATATATATATATATATATATCTAAAACTCATTTGACTGACACCGGCACCCAATTGACTTAAATTTCATTTGACTGACAACTCACTTGACTGATTCCCATTTCACTGACAGCTTACAATGCTGAATTTTGACATACTAAATCTTAAACAATAGACGAGCACACTTAGAATAGCAATAACTAACCCTTTCCAGAACTTAAAAACTACTTACCCTCTTAACAGAAACTGGACAATGTACACCCAAACTAGATGGGGGCTACACCCCCCTAATTATATATACTAACTCCAGGATCGCACTACAGTGGGGAAAAGGGCATATACCTTTAACTCGCCTTACAGTACTCTACACACTGCAACTACTGCTGGGAACGCACAGAACATTCGCCAAATTACTTTTGATACTTCCCATAAAAAATGTAAAGAGACAAACCCACAGTTAGAAACACTACTACACTATTTTCTATGTGGCTATCAAAATTCTAACAGTCAGCACTGTAAGTTGCAGTAATTCTTTTTATCACAAGCAAGTCACAGATGAAGAAAAACCCACAGCAAGTCTGTGTCTTAAATGTCAGTGAAATGAGAGTCAGTCAAATGAGTTGTCAGTCAAATGAAATTTAGGTCAGTTGGGTGTCGGTCAAATGGGTGTCAGTCAAATGAGTTTTAGGTCAAGTGAAGTAGACCTATATATATGTATATATATATATATATATATATATATATATATATATATATATATATATATATATACACATATATATAAACAAAATCCAACACAACACAGAATAAATAAAATCAGCAAAATAAAATAGAGCCATTTTTTAAGCGCAACAATACCCTCTAGGGTGAGTATCACAGAGAAATGATGGACATTCTTAGGATGGAGAGGTCTTCACAGCAACTCAGGATGGTCCTTTATTTCCCTATAATGTCCATTCTTTCTCTCAAGTAATATTGCTTGCTTAATCAATGAAGTATACTGGATAAAACATAAAAAACAAATTAAAGTATCCCACTACTGTGTTATAGAAGGATAAAGCACTTTATCTCAGATGACCCATCTTTGAGTTTCATTTCAGGTGCTGGCAGAGCTGTACAAGAGGGTTGGAAGTTGGGGCACATATCACCCATTTCACTGCACTCAAGCAGGAGTTCAGGGGTAAAGATGGCAGTATATGATCAAAGTGACACCATGTGCATACATGCATTCCCTCAGGTAGCAGAATTTTCTGGAGTCACATCCACTTCAGTGTGGAGTAAGGGCATTATGGACCCTCACACGTGAATAATGGTCTACCCATGATTCCTAAGTCTTGCCTACTGGAGTGCATTTAAGCCTTTAGGCTCTTGCTTAGTCTTCAAATGTATGGGATATAGGATTTTCACAAAAGATTAACAGGTGTATTAGCAGAAGATGGGGCATGGGGTTGAGGATGTCAGTGTGTTAAATCAGTCAAATAAATCCGTGTCCAAAGTATAACAGCAATAATTAATTCTGAGATGTTATATAGTGTTCACCTCTCATGTTGTGACTTCAACACTCGTCACTCACTCCTACTCAGCCTGTACCCCAAAATTAATTATTTCATTCATTACCTAAATAAAGTATAAAAGTGAACTCTTACAAAACATGGAAATTGTTCTCATGAAGACATGATGAGAAAATTCATCAATAATCTTGTAATATTTTAAGAAACAAAAAAGTAGATTTTTAAATACTGAAAATGTTTCATCATTTATAAACATGATATGCAGTTATCATTTCTCTGGGAAGTATATTTTTCTTAAGTTCATTACAGCCCCAAAACATTTTAGTTCCATGTATTTGCTGGAGCACTCAGAGACCAAACAAAGTACTATCTTAGATGTCCTGTCAAAGTGTATGTACAAATGGAAGCACTGATGATGGAACATACTGGATGATGTGAAATTATTTTATACTTACGAAAAGCAGACAGTGAAACTGCTGGAGACAGTCTGAAGCCGCTATCTACTTCTACACGACAGGAATATTTAATGTTATTATTCTGAAAAGTCTCTTCCATTGTTTGCCCATCTTTATACTTCCTCCAGTTATTCTCATTCTTGTACCATGTGTATGTTTTCACATTTAAACTTGTTGATGCTTGGCATGTTAGAGATACGTTTTCTCCAACATTCACATCCCCTTCTGGAGATCTTGAAAGTCTTATTTCAGACAATGAAACTACAAAAACAAATACATTTTACTGTTAATAGAAAATTAATTTAGGACACGATGCATTCTTCAAAATATTGAGATTGTGAAACAGCACATGCACACTGATGTAAGTAACATGCCAACTCATACTGTCTCAGAGCTTTATTTGTTCCCAAACATTAAATTAGATTGTCACGGTGACCTTATTCTTTCATAGGTGAGATACCACAGTGTGTATGTTTGTGTGTGTGTGTGGTGTGTGTGTGTATCTGTGGTGTGTATATATGTGGACACATATACATACTTAAGTGTATATATATATATATATATATATATATATATATATATATATATATATATGCACCCACGTGCACACATGCGTATATATATATATATATATATATATATATATATATATATATATATATACACACACACACACACACACACACACACACACACACACACACACTCACACAAACACACCAGGAACCTCACCGTTGAACAAATAAGCTCAGAATGAAAACAGCAATATAGGTCACACTGCTGGAAGGTAAATACTTTGTTCTGGACTCAAGATTTTAGTTACATTAGGTTAGTTCAGAAGATGGAGAGTATGAGGTGCCGCAAGTCTTGGGTTCAAGTCCTTCAGCTACTACTTGCTTACTATATGACTGGGATTAGAACAAATCCTTTAACCAGACGTTGCTCTCCAGTTGCTCCCAGTAAGAAATCATTTTTTTGAGTTTACAATTAACAAATGAATGAGTTTTAGGTACCAAATGGCAGAATAAAAATTATTTTCAGCACTGAAACATGGCAGGTGAGGGTCTCCTGTTTATAACAGTTTTCCAGTGATACTTATCCTTTATAGCCATAAATACAAATAAATATATAATACAGAGGACTGTGACTGAGTCTTCAGCCATATCCAAGTTGCTTGAGAAATGATTTTAAAAATGCCACCTTGAAAGCAAATCTCTAGAGGAGATTTTTTTGAAAAATATTGAAAACAAATAGCAAATGGTTATGATCAGCTGCCCAGTCATGTATTCTATCATAGCATGGTACAGGACCCTATCTATGACCCCTGAAAATCATACAACTTTCCTAAATGTTCTTGATGAAATAAGGAATAACGCTCAACAATAGTCACAGTTTGGTCATAATGGCACTTCCTCCTCAGGTCCAGTGGATATTGCCAAAATACAGACAAATTTAGTGCCAACTTTAGCCTAGAGAAAACTATTTCAAATCTGCATATCCCTGAGGGAATCCAACCCCAACCATCACCAAGAAATATGTACAGAAGGTGATTTCCAAATCAAAAAAGCACTATCCATGGGGCCTGATAGCATAGCCAGTTGCCTAATAAATAGCACTAAACAAGCAGTCGCCAACACAGACAAATTTCAATACTCTTGTGAGCTTAAAATAATTTGTCACTTATTTGACAATTATATTTTACTGGAAACAAGGGTTCATAACAATCCATTGCTGCTGATGTGATAGAATTAAAACATACAGCTAATGACTGTGAGTTTGGTGAGATGTAGCATTCACTATTAAGGGACAGAATTGTTTGTGGCAGTAAGAATGGGAAAATAAGAAGTAAACTTTTGTCAGAGTCTGACAACACTGTCCACAGATGTAAATGTGTATAGCTTGCAGAAGCTTCTCATGAAAGAAGAATTATTTATTTGTGATGCTATGTTTCAGTGTCTGAGTAGCTTACAGGAACCTTAGACACATGATTAGAGTATGGCCAGCAATAGATACATATGACTCCATTCAGGTTTTTAGAAGAAGGTCCTTGCAACTAATCACATTTCTGTGGACTTGCATTACTGCAGAATTGTGAATATGTATTTGGACATTTTTCTCTTTGCTTTTTTTTTCTTATCACACATACTCCAGGTGCAGAAATCTGACTTAATTTTTTCTCTTTGTATCGTACACTAACTGGCACAATAATGAGTTAGTTGTATTTACCAGTGGTTGGAGTTTGTATTTTAGCATCAGAAATTGTGTAAGAAAGATGTATGTGTTGCTTATACAGAATCTGTTTAGTTGTAACATACTTATTAGTCTTACAAAAATGTACTGTTATTACATATCTGTCTGAGACAAATGAAACACTCTCCAACTTGGCATCTGATACTTTCACTGAATATCATTCTACTGCTTTTTCATTAAATTTATGCAACTACTTAATTAATTAATTAATTGTTCACTTAAAACACCAACTCTCTTCAAATATTTAGTTCATTCAGTTTATCAAATTTAAATAATATGTCTAGGATTCATAGCTACACTGTCCAGTTAGCAGTATAAGGAAACAAGGAGTATCCAAATGAAAGCATGCAGTGTCTATGTTCAGCTGAACTAAATGAGCCATGCAGCAGCTATGCAAGTGGACCTAGCCATGTAGTGAAGCTGTGCAGGTAGAAGTAGCCATGTAGTGAAGCTGTGCAGGTAGAAGTAGCCATCTAGTGAAGCTGTACAGGTAGAAGTAGCCATCTAGTGAAGCTGTGCAGGTAGAAGTAGCCATTTAGTGAAGCTGTGCAGGTAGAAGTAGCCATCTAGTGAAGCTGTACAGGTAGAAGTAGCCATGTAGTGAAGCTGTGCAGGTAGAAATAGCCATGTAGTGAAGCTGTGCAGGTAGAAGTAGCCATATAGTGAAGCTGTACAGGTAGAAGTAGCCATCTAGTGAAGCTGTGCAGGTAGAAGTAGCCATTTAGTGAAGCTGCGCAGGTAGAAGTAGCCATCTAGTGAAGCTGTACAGGTAGAAGTAGCCATGTAGTGAAGCTGTACAGGTAGAAGTAGCCACCTAGTGAAGCTGTGCAGGTAGAAGTAGCCATGTAGTGAAGCTGTGCAGGTAGAAGTATCCATGTAGTGAAGCTGTGCAGGTAGAAGTAGCCATGTAGTGAAGCTGTGCAGGTAGAAGTAGCCATGTAGTGAAGCTGTACAGGTAGAAGCAGCCATGTAGTGAGGCTGTGCAGGTAGAAATAGCCATGTAGTGAAGCTGTGTGGGTAGAAGTAGCCATCTAGTGAAGCTGTGCAGGTAGAAGTAGCCATGTAGTGAAGCTGTGCAGGTAGAAGTAGCCATATAGTGAAGCTGTACAGGTAGAAGTAGCCATGTAGTGAAGCTCTGCAGGTAGAAGTAGCCATGTAGTGAAGCTGTGCAGGAAGAAGTAGCCATGAAGTGAAGCTGTGCAGGTAGAAGTAGCCATGTAGTGAATCTGTGCAGGTAGAAGCAGCCATGTAGTGAAGTTGGGTAGGTAGAAGTAGCCATGAAGTGAAGCTGTGCAGCTAGAAGTAGCCATGTAATGAAGCTGTGCAGGTAGAAGTAGCCATGTAGTGAAGATGTACAGGTAGAAGCAACCATGTAGTGAAGTTGGGCAGGTAGAAGTAGCCATGAAGTGAAGCTGTGCAGGTAGAAGTAGCCATGTAGTGAAGCTGTGCAGGTAGAAGTAGCCATGTAGTGAAGCTGTGCAGGTAGAAGTAGCCATGTAGTGAAGCTGTGCAGGTAGAAGTAGCCATGTAGTGAAGCTGCGCAGTTAGAAGTAGCCATATAGTGAAGCTGTACAGTTGGAACAGCAATATAGTTAAGCTGTACAGGTAGACATAGTCATGAAGTGAAGCTGTGCAAGTAGAAGTAGCCATGTACTGAAGCTGTGCACGTAGAAGTAGCCATGTATTGAAATAAATAAAAAGGGTTCTTATATAAAACACAGACTTCCTGAAAGTTGACATTTCAAAAGAATTAAAAAAAAAGAAAAAATGACCAAAAATGAAGCTGGCAAAGAACTAATTTTTTCTTTTTCTTTTCTTTCTTTTTTTGTTTTTGCAGGAGGGCATCCCATGCTCTCATCGATGGGGGGTACCCAAAGTTGTGTTTGTGTATATGTGTGTGTGTGTGTGTGTGTGTGTGTGTGTGTGTGTGTGTGTGTGTGTATATATATATATATTTTTTTTTTTTATTTTTTTTTTCTTTCAGTTGTTCCCATTAGGGCTCTTCATAGTGGATCATCTGTTTCCATATCTTCCTGTCCTCTGCATCTTGTTCTGGCACACCAACCACCTGCACGTCCTCTCTCACGACATCCATAAGCTGTATCTTAGCCTTCCTGTTTTCCTGTTACGTGGCAGCTCTACCCTTAGCATCTTTTTCCCAATATATGCAGCATCCCTCCTTAGCACATGTCCAAACCAATGCAATCTCACCTTTCTGGCTTTGTCTCCAAACCATCCAACCTGAGTTGACCCTCGAATATACTGATTCCTAATCCTGTCCATCCTCATCACACCCAATGCAAATCTTAACATCTTTAAATCCTCTCTAAGCACTCTGTCATAAGCTTTCTCTAAGTCCACAAAGACACAGTACAACTCTTTCTGACCTTCTCTATACTTCTCTATCAACAATCTCAGAGTAAACATTGCATCTGTAGTACTTTTTCCCAACAGGAAACCATACTGCTGCTCACTAATCATCACCTCCCTTCTTAACCTAGCTTCCTCTACTCTTTATCATAACTTCATGCTGTGAGTTATCATTTTTTTTCCCTCTGTAGTTACTACAGCTCTGCACATCACCCTTATTCTTAAAAATCAGCACCAAAACACTTCATCTCCATTCCTCAGGCATCCTCTCAGTTTCCTAGATTTCATTAAACAATCTGGTTAGAAATTTCACTGCCATCTCTGCTAAACACTTCCATGCTTCCACAGGTATGTCATCAGGACCAACAGCCTTTCCATTCTTTATCCTCTTCATAGCTGTCCTTTCTTCCTCCTTGCTTATCTATTGCACTTTCTGATTCACTATCTACACATCATCCAACCTTCTCTCTCTTTCATTCTCTTCATTCATCAGCCCCTCAAAGTTCTCCTTCCATCTGCTCAACATGCTCTCCTCACTTGTGAGTATGTTTCCCTAATTATCATTTATTACCCTTACCTGCTGCACATCTTTTCCAGCTTGGTCCCTCTGTCAAGCCAATTGGTACAGGTCCTTTTCTCCCTCCTTAGTGTCCACACTTTTATACAACTCTCCATATGCCTTATCCTTAGCCTTTGCCACCTCTTTCTTCACCAGACACCTCATCTCCTTATACTACAGTCTACTTTCTTCATCTCTCTGACAATCCCACTTCTTCACCATCCTCTTTCTCTATATACTCTCCTGTACTTCCTCGTTCCACAACCAGGTCTCCTTGTCTTCCTTCCTCTGTCCAGATGTCACACCAAGCATCTTACCAGCTCTGCTGTAGTTACCCAGTTATTCAGTAACTCTTCATGGCCACCCAGTGCCTGTCTTAACTCTTTCCTGAACTCCACCTCACAATCACCCTTTTTCAACTTCTACCATTTGATCCTTGGCTCTGCCCTTACACTCCTCCTCCTCTTCTTCTAGATCACCAATGTTATCCAACAGACCACCAGGGGTCCAAATGGAGAGATGATAAGTCAGCAAGTAAAGGAGAGTAGTATTGCTGAAATTTAATTTATCCTCAAGTCTTGGTGAGTACCTTCACAAGGTGGACCCTGTTTTTCACAAAGTTTCACCAAGACAACACTGATACATAGACTGTATTTATATAGCATATATCATGGCCAGACAGGTTAAAAATTAAAAAGGATAGCTGGGTGCACAAGACCCAGGATAAAAAGGTGCCCAATCCTGGTAGGCACACTCGTGCCAAGACTGGAAAAGATGACAGTGTAGAATCCTCAAAATATGGAAACATTCCTACAATGGGGCCAGGCCAGGCCCAGGGGGAGGATGTCCCCACTGTTGTAGAAGGAAGTAGTAGTCCACAAAAATCACAAAAAATGATAGGCCAAAGAAGAGCCATAAAGATGAGAAAGTGGATTATTAAGGATAAGAAAGAAATTATGTATTGTTACTATTATGCTAAAAGCCCAGAATTTCCAGACACAAAATATGCAAAATGATTGAGAAAGAAATTAGAGGAAAGTAAAATACTTCCACAAAAAAATTGTCAGAAGCTTCAAATAAAAAATTGTATTCATTAATACAACAGATTTGTGAAAAACAGTATATAGATCAAGAAACATTGATCTGTTTGGAAAAAGAAGCATGTGAGGAAGTGCAGCATATATAAACAACAAAACCTACAGATTTTTGAAAAGTATAAAAAAGAAATATAGACATGGGAAAGAAAGAGAGATTTGATATGGTACAATATTTATGCAAAGGAGAAAGCCAAATTAATCAATATAAAGTAGGCAGCCTCAAAGATATTCAAAGAGAAATACAGGCAAAGACATCCAGATATGGAACATTTCACAATAAAGAAAATAATATCACAAAGAGGGAGTGTAGAAAAGAAAATTATTAATGTAGAAGTTAAAAAAAAATAGAAGTTATGGAGTGCCTGCGAAGTGACGGATTTTGTGTAGATGGTCTAACACAGGTTACATCACAGCAAGATGCAGCAAGTCAACAAAGTAAGGAAAAAGCAGGAAGATCAGGAGACATCTGAAGAAGAAATATGGAGATGAAAAAGAAAAAGAGATTTAATATGGTGTAATATTTATGCAAAGGAGAAAGCAAAACTAACCAATACAAAAAGAGCAGCGCCAAAGATATTTGAAAGACATTAGAAATGTAGTTAGAAATACCAAGGGCATTAGAAATACAGATATAGATTTCTGGATATAGAAAATTTTACAATACAAAAAATAAGAAGACAAAGAGGAAAAGTAGAAAAGGAGATCAGTAATGGAGAAGTTAAAGAAATAGAAACTGAGGTTTTGGAGTACCTGTGAAATGAAGGATTCAGTGCAGAAAATCTAATTCAGAAAGCACCACAACAGGATAGAGAAATAGATATCCAAATTAAGGGGAAACCAGTGAAATGGGAAGCAACTGTTCAGGTGCCATTTGAAGGTATTTTGGAGTTTTCAACAGGAAACCAGTATAAACATTCACTTGAAGCTGGGCAGCAAGGGAAGGAACAGGTAACTGTGGATACTTTGACACAGTCAATGTTGAAGTGTGATAGGACAGTGAGTTTGCATAGGACAGAGCAATGGATAGCACAGGTTGAAACTGAAGAGAATGTGCCACAGGAAGATGCTACAGAACTTTCTATAGAATGCCCACAGGAAACGGAAAATAAGAAATGTGCCCTCAGTTTAGAAGAAAATATGCTAAGAGAAGAGTTGCTTGATTTAACTCATTCCCTCCAGTAGAGCTCTTTTAAGTATGTACCTTTAACTCCCATTGGGTGTGGCTTCAGTCTTTAAAAAAAGTATGTTATCACCTCATAGTTCTACCAAATACTAATTGACAGAGCTCATATATGAATACAGTTGTGCTTGCCATCATGTATGCTTCAAGATAAAATATTCTGATACCTTGTATGTAGCATGGTTTTGGAATTATTAATGCAAATATGAACAGGCAATATTTGACGCCTAGAGGCGCAGTAGGAGGTAACTGCAGAAACGCCTGGAGACATCACTCGGCTGTAATGAGCTAGATAGACATATTAAAATCAATGAAAGAAATAGACTGCAGAAGGTCAATAAAATCCAAAAAGTCAGAAGTTTGATAAAACAAATGAATACAGTAATTAGGACTGTCCATAGACTGTCCATAGAGATCCATGCAATATAACAGAAGTAAACAGGATATATTACTGTGTAGCTAAATTAATAACTGATAAAGTTCTACCACAAGAACACAGGGTAGTGGGGAAAAGGAAGGAGAAAAACTGAATACCATCATGGCGGTATCGAATAGAGAAAACTATAAAGCAGTTAAGACACCGTTAGAAGAATATAGAAGAGGGAACATTTCAACAAAAATAAAAGCAATGTGCAGTATTAGAACAGACCAGGATCCATCATGCACTATTGCAAATAACAAGCTAAAAATCTCAGCACACCCAGAAAAACTTAGAAGAGACACAAATAAATATAAAGCAAAAGTGGAAAATAAGCAATTTATTGATGACCAAAAAAAGTTTTACAGGGAATTGGGAAACAAAGTAAAAGGAATTAAAAGAACACCAAAAAATGAAGAAATAGATACATTCTGGAGAAGTATTTAAGAAGATCCTGTGGAACATAACAAAGATGCTAAATGGATAGAAGAAGTGAAAGAAAGAGTAAGAAGTTCAAAGGTAAAGGATATGAAATGGGATGAAGTAACAGCCAGAGAGACTGAAACAAAGTTAAGAAAAGCCTCCAACTGAAACAGGCCCAGATGCAGTACCTAACTTCTGGTTAAAAGTATTAACATCTTTGCATGAAGATGTAGATATATGTAAGAACTGTTTATATGCACACTCTGAACAGACACCAACCTGGCTAACAACAGGAAAAACAATGCTCCTACTTAAGAGTGAACCTGCATGCTACCCTAAAAAGTATAGACCAATAACTTGCCTTCTGACGATGTATAAACTGTACACTGGAACTGATGCTGACAGAATTTATAGTCATTTAGAAGAAAACTCAATTATGGCAGTAGAACAAAAGGGCAATAAAAGAAAGTCATATGGAACAAAGGATCATGTGTTGTTAAATAAAATCATAGTGGAGAACTGTAAAAAGGGGAAGAATGTAAGTACACCATGGATTGACTATAAAAAAGCATTTGATGGTATCCCACATTCATGGATAAAAGAATGCTTAAAAATGTATAAGATAAGCCCTACACTGATGGACTACATTACAGTGACCATGAAACAGTGGCAGACCACTTTGCAATTAACCCATAATAAAGGACAAATTATTATCCCAGGCATAAAAATTCAAAGGGGGATATTCCAGGGTGACTCTCTGTCACAACTGTTATTCTGGCTTGCCCTTAACCCATTAAGCTGTCTTCTTAACAACTTAGGCCATGGCTATAATTTGGCTCCTAGAAAACAACAAATTATAAAGACTTCTCATCTTCTCTTTGTCAGTGATTTAAAACTGTATAACTCATCAGATGAGGAACTGAAAGCACAACTGCAAGTTGTCAAAACTTTTTCAGATGATATAAGAATGTCATTTGGTCTTGATAAATGTGCAAAAGCAACCTTTAAAGCAGGAAAACTGCAACACCATGAAAACATCAGTTTGGGACAAGAATGTGATATAAAAGAACTTGAGCAAGAGGGAGCGTATAAATATTTGGGAGTTGATGAAGGATCAACAATAAAACATGAACAAATGCGAATAAAACTTAGCAAGGAATACTTTAGAAGATTTAAATTAATCTTGAAAACAGTGTTGACATCCAGGAACCAAATTTAAGCTATAAACCAATTTGGTGTTCCTATCCTAACTTAAAGTTTCGGCGTGATTGACTAGCCTCTAAACGTGTTGGATAGATTAGACAGGGAAACAAGGATGCTTCATGCTCACCAAATTATTTATAAAAATCAGTGCATACCAAGATTACATATTCCTCATTCCGAAGGAGGGATGGGCCTCCTTGAAACTGATTACATGTATAGATCTACAATTATGGGACTGCACACATATCTGCTAACCTCACAATACCCAAACACAGTGAAAGTTTTGAATCATGATGAGAATAAATCGAAAATGATGTCTCTGCTTAGTCTAGCAGAAGCATATCGGTGTCAAGCAGGAATGGAAATCAAACCAGAAGTGGCTAAAAATCAGGTAGCAACTGAAATGAATGTGCCAAAAAAACAAAAGAAAGAATATAAGGTGAAGGACCAGATGAGAAGGCAAGAAATGTGGAAAATGCATAAATATGCTTGCAACTATAGAAAACTTTTGGAAGAACCTCATGTTGATCAGGAATGACTGCAAGAATGGTTAAGGAGAAGCAAATTCAAACCAAGAGATGAAAGGTTAATATTGGCGGCACAGGATAGTGGGGTGCATACACATTGGTTTACAAAGTCCATTGAACATGTGGGAGAAACAGACAAATGTAGGTTTTGTAAAACAGAATTGGAAACAGTTGCACACCTCATTGCTGGCTGTGACATAGTAATGACAGAAGGACTGTATTCTGAAAAGCATAATAATGTTGCAAGACTGTTGCATAGGAGATTGTGCAGACATTATGGTACTGAAGTGGCTGAAAAACACTGGAAACATGAGCCACAAAGCATCATAGAAAATGATGAGGTCTACATCACATGGGATCATCCATTACCAACAGTTCAAAAGATAGATGCTAGAAAACTGGATATAGTGGTTCATGAAAAGAAGACAAAAGTAGCATTGATCATTGAAATCACCACACCCAGTGACTACAGTGTGTTGTGTACAGAGACATAAAGTCATAAAATATCAGAATTTGCAGGAAGATGTGAGAACAAATGGAAGAAAGATACCCAGACAGTTCCAATAATAGTAGGTGCAACTGGTCTTATAGAAAATAATCTACAATTGTATTTAGATATGTTACCAATACATGTAACCCTGTATGAATAGCAGAAGGAGTCATTACTGGGGCACATTGCAGGTACTGCGAAGAGCACTTCTGGCTGATATCAAAGATTGAAACGATACTAATTTCATGAACTTTAATCATACTTTGACTAAGGAATGGAGCCGGTTCCTGTCATGGTATTAGAAACTCAAAAGACTTAGAGAAATTAAAAAAGGGAGACCCCATCCTATGCTGCCTAACTACACTTTCCCCTGTCACCACTTTACAGTCTCCAATCTCCTTCAGACTGGTCCTCCTGTATAGGATATTATCCACCTGTGTACATCTTCCTCCACTCTTGTATGCCACCCTATGTTCCTCTCTGTTCTTAAAATATGTATTTACCACAGCCATGTCCATCCTTTTTGCAAAATCCACTACCATCTGACCTTCTGCATTCCTCTCCTTAACACCATACCTACCCATCACTTCCTCATCTCCTCTGTTCCCTTCACTAACATGTGTATTGAAATTTGCTCCAATCACCACTCTCTCACCCTTGGGTACACTCATCACCAATTCATTCATCTCACTCTAAAATTTTTCTTTCTCATCCATCACACACCCAACCTGCAGAGCATATGCACTAACAGCATTCATCATCACGCCAACAATTTCCAGCTTCCTAAACATCACTCTGTCTGACGCTCTTTTCACCTCCAAAACACGCTTGGCATACTGTTCCTTCAGGATAACCCCTACCCCCATTTCTCCTCCCATCCACACCATAATAGCACAATCTGAACCAACCTCCCATACAGCTGGTGTTACTCCCCTTCCATCTGATCTCTTGTGCACACAATATAGCAACCTTCCTTCTCTCCATTATATCAGCTGGCTGTCTCCCTATACCAGTTATACTATCAACATTCTAAGTTCCTACCCTCACTATCATACCCCAGACATTCCTCCTGTTTTCCTGCTGTCAGGTATGCCTTCCTCCACTTCTTCTCCTTCAGCCAGCAGTTTCCACCAACATCCTGTTGGCTAACAGTATTGTTGGTGGTTATTGTTAACCTGGGTCTCGACCTATCCGGTATGGAAATCTGTATTGTCCACATATGCCACTTGGCAAAAGATTTACACCAAATGCCCTTTCTGATGTAACCCTCCCCATTTATCCAGGCTTGGGACTGGCATGAAGCAATGCACTGGCTTGTGCATCTTCATACCAACTCCATGGTCACACCAGCTCGAAGAGGAAGAAGTTTCCCTAAAAGTGAATCATTGTCAGCACACAATTAAAAATTCCACCAGCAATGATTTCCTGTGGCACAAAGCATTTGGCCTAATGCCTTTCATCCTTTTTTTTTTTTTGCTAGTTATTGATGCTCATGGAATTTCTCCTTCAGCTTGTGTAGGGAAGCCATGTGCTTTACTAGGTACTCAGACTAATATAGCTGAGCATAAAGCAGTGTGTATAGATCCATGTGAACCCATACAGATTTCCAGCGTGTGCTTCTGGTTATGTGCTATTAGATGTTAGTATAGGTATCAGGCTGTGCTTTATGCTACCATTGGGTCATTGTAAAATATAAACATTCATGTCACATGATCTTAATTGCCTATATAACATGCAAATAGTTGCATAGACTAGTAACTGCATCTCCATTTTCTAGGCTAAGATGTACAGATTTTGTAAGCCTTTTTGCATCCTTAGGCAGCAATATTAGAAGAAATGGCAGTATTATTTGGATATATGATTTTGGAAGCCTTTTTGCATCCTTAGGCAGCAGTATTAGAAGAAATGGCAGTATTATTTGGATATATAGACAGTCTATGGAGGCACACAGCACTCTGAATGTGTGTGTGTGTGTATGTGTGTGCGTGGTTAATTGTTTTGTCTACATTCCTAACGATGTCAGCTTTCTACTGGAAATCACATTAGAAAAGCTAGCAACAGAAATATTTGTGTATGAGTGAGTAAAGTGTTTAGAAAGTATTGACAGCAAGGAATGACACAACAACAGGATAGCCTGTCCCTGTACATTCCTGTCGTTCTCACTGTCACAGTGCCAGTAGAAGGAATGGCTTTTTTTGTTGCTGTTGACTAAAAGGAGCACTCATTTCTTTCATTTTAAAAGTACTGTTTATAATTAATATAATATTTTCTGTGGAGAAATGATGTTTATTTTTCCATTGTGGGGCTGCCAAAGTGTCTGAAAGTGCTTTTTGCTCTGTCAAAAAAAGTTACTTTTTTGAGCTGACAGTTTTACTTGCATTGTTGTTTGTGTTACCCATAGGCCACAGTGGTACAGCGGTTAGTGTTGTCGTCTCACAGCAAGAAGTTCTCCTTTCGATTCTTGGCTGGAGTGCCTTCTGTGTGGAGTCTGCATGTCCTCCCCATGGTCGAGTGATGCTAAAGACATGCAGGTAGGTGCATGCGTGAATGGGTGTGCCTTCTTTGAAGGTTGGGCGTCGGGCTGGCAACTCAGCTCCATAAAAATCCACTGCCAATCACGAGCGGACCGGAGTTCTACTGTGGCGACCCCTAACCGGGAAAAGCCGAAAGATGTGTTGCTTGTTTTACCCAGGATAGAGGCACCATTTTTGGCTTGATCATACAACAGATTATCAGTCCCATGGTAAGTCCTTCTTCTAGTCACAACAAGAAAAAGTTAAGCAAACTGCCTTTGCCACCACAGCAGTTTGCTCACCCGCAGATGGGTGACTCTGCTGTGGCCATTTGTTGTACCTCAGAGCACTCTCATCTTTTACCTGGATTCCTCTAGTATAGTACCTGTAGCCTTGATGGACCCGGGGTTAGCCATGTCCTCTGTGGTTGTTAGAGTCCCCTCAGTGCACAAGGAAGAGCCACTCTTGCTAGTTCTGGGGGAAGGAACAGAGAAGGTTTCCCTGTTGTGTCAGAATGCTCTGCCCACCCTGGAGAAGCACTGGATGCCATTAGTAACTCAGATGGCTCCATTTTTCCTGTTGAAAAGAAATAGAAAACCAAGCATATATCTACTCCTACTTAATTTTATTTGGATGGGAGTAGTTTACTGGGACTAGTTAAGGGTTTGATTCAGGCTGTTGATCCTTCAAGAAGGACAGATGCCTCCTTTCCTGAAGAGATTCAAGATTCAGAATCTGAACAGGAAAATGCAGGGATGGATTCAAGGTTGGTTCTCAGATTTCTGATTCAGACTCAAAGGAGAGCTCACTTTCTGATTTTCGCTGCGGGGGGGGGGGGGTCTCTTTCTCTGATACTATTGCTGGAATGTCCCACTGTTTTCAGTGGGAGAACACTGAGGTTTCTCTGTCCCTCAGAAAATACTTTTAGTTGTTACAGATGGCAGTGGGAGGAAATTCCTCCTTTCCATTATGTCATTTCTCATCCTGCAGGTCAGACTCTTGTTTCTCCTGTTCTTCATCACACGCTGTCCCAAGGAGTGATAGAACCAGTTCCTCCTTCCCAGGTGGAGAAGGGGTTTTATTCAAGGATGTTCCTTGAAAGAAGAAAGAAAATGCTTGGAGACTAGTTCTGGATCTTTCTTTCCTAAACCTGTTTGTGATAGTGCCCAAATTCAGAATGATATCACTTCACAACCTGTTGCCTCTTTTATCTCTTTCAAGTTTCCTGGTAACACTATACTTAAAAGATGCTTGTCATCACATTCTTATGTATCCAGACTTCTGGTGTTTCTTAAGGTTTTGTTTCTGGATCACATTATCAGTTCTCTGCCTTATCCTTTGGACTATCCACTGCACCAAGAGTGTTCACAAAGTGTCTAGGTCCAGGTATTGGTCATTGCAGGCTACAATATATTTAGATGACTTACTTATTTTTGAAGAGTCTTTTTCAAAATGTCAGGAATCTATCCCTTGGGTGAGAGTTTTCTTGCACAAGCTGAGATGCCGCAGGATTGCATTCCTGGGATGTCAATAGACACCTCATTTCAAATAGCTTTTCTTCTACAGGAAAAATTAGATTTTTATTTAGATTGTTTTTAAGGTTTTCCACTGAGATTTTGATCACTCTGAGGGAATACCTCAGAATTATGGGTCTTATGGCATCTATGATTCTCACAATTCCCTGGAAAGGCTGCATATAAGAAAGATACAGTGATATCTGAACTATCTTTAGTTCTAGCATCAACAACCTTTATCTTTTCAGATCCCAGTACTGGGATTTGTTGGAAGAGAAATCACTTGGTGAAGACAATAGATATCTTTAAATCAAGGTCTCCCCTTCTTCCTCCATCCCTGCTCCAAAGCAGCCAGTCACCAGAGATGCATCAGACTTTGCTTGGGGAGCAGTTTCAGGAGAGATACAATGGGACATGGGACATAACTATCAAGGAGATGATTACCTGATCAAGGCACTCAATTCCTTGAACCAGCTTTGGTCTCAGGGACCTCTTCAAGTTGTCACAGACAAGACCACAGTGATGTGGTACATCAACAAAGCTAGGGGGTATCAGGTCGTACCCCCTTTGCAGACAAGGCATGTTAGCTTGGGATATAGCTTCACAGCACATTCTCAATCTACAGGCATCCTACATTCCATCAGAGCAAAACAGTGTGGCAGTTAAGCTGAGCAGGACCAGGGCCTGAGGGTCTTCCAAGATTTGATCCATCTATTGGAAGATCCTCAACTCTTTGCCTGCTCTCTGAATAGTCAACTGACAAAATTATTTTCCAGGACTCCATGCAAGAAGGCCTGGAAGACCAATGCCTTTTCTTTTCTTGGTCAGAAATGTTACTGTATTCCTTTTCACCCTTTCCACTAATGTCAAGGGTACTTCTGAAGATTTAGAAGGAATCTCCCAAGATCACTGGGGTGACTTCTTTCTGGCCCAGGTAACCATGGTTTCCCCATCTTTTGGAAATGGCCAGGGGCAATTACCACAAGCTTCCTCACAGAATGGATCTACTCACACAAGAACAGGTATGTTTGACACACCCTGACATCAATCATCTTCAACTGACAGACTGGAATATAGTGTCTTAATTCCTTTTAGGCACCTTTTCTGAGAATGTACAGGAGGTTCTAATGGAGGGAAAAAAAGCTTGCTACTAGAAAATAATGTATTAGTGAATGGAAAAGGTTTTCTAATTGGTGCCAACAGCATAAA